>NW_024812441.1:0-2613 GCF_019175285.1 Sceloporus undulatus
AGGGAGGTGCCTCCTATTCACTTCCGGTTTCGCTTCGTCGCCCTTTTTAACGGCTCTATGGATAATTAGTTAACGTTTTTGTTGTGTGGCTTTAAGTCTTTTAAGACTTAGGATAAAACTCTGACAGAGAAGGCTTCGGGAAAAGCTATTAAACATTCCAAAGTTCTCAAGCGGAACGCAGAAGTGATTTGGAGAGGGTTCTATTTTTATGTTTAGATCTAGGTGCTACCTGGGCTTGCGCGCATGCGCACTTCAGGCGCGTCTAGAGTGTCATGCCATCTTGCGCATGCGCACAAGCCTCCGCCTGCTGAGGCTCAACGCGCCTGCGCCGCACTTCCGGGTTGAGTTGCCGTTTAAGGTGGAATTTAAGGTGGACCTTTGCTTTAAGGAGGAACTTAAGGTGGACTTTTGTCCCTGTTGTTGTTGTTGCTATGATACTAACTGAGTAAACATGATACAATGCATTAAAAAAGAGAATCTATTACCTCCAAGACCTCCCAATATTTCTGTACAAGATGCAAAGTTTTAAAACCATCCGATAATGCTCCATTGCATGTGAATGAGAGCATTGCCCAGGCAATAGGAGAGCATCCAAGTACACAGCCCTGTGTCATAATCCATGCAGGGATACATAGAGCATGATGGCTCCAAGGGCACACACTTCCAACTCCTTCCTGCCATGCAGGGATACACAGAATCACAGGAGTTGGAAGAGACCCCCAAAGGCCTTTCTGGGATACAGAGACTCCTAGAGCTGGAACTTGGGACCCCAAGGGCCACCCAGCCCAGGAAAGTCCCTGCTGCCAACTTCTTTCTTTCAGGTCGGATATAGCCCTCTGAGTCTGTAGGCATCTGTACCTCCAGAGATCTTGCAGCACCTTTGAGACGAGAGGAAAGAAAGAAGTTGGTGGCATGGCCTTTCTTTCAGTGGGTCTCTCCAAGGGATCATCATCATCATCATCATCTCCTCCAAAGGCTTCTGAGGAAGTAGACTCCAGTCTATTAAGGGGCTGCTGCCAACTTCTTTCTTCCAGGGGGTCTCCAAGTCTCTCTACATACTGCAAGAAAGAATTTGGCAGCATCTAGGAAAGCTCCTGCTGCCAATGCCTTCCTTCCTCCCCTTCTTTTTTCCTTCCTTCCTTCCTTCCTTCTATTCTCCCTTTCTTTCTTTCTTTCTTTCTTTCTTTCTTTCCTTCCCTCCTTCCTTCTCCCTTCTTTCTTCTATTCTTCCTTCCTTCTATTCTCCCTTTCTTTCTCTTTCTTTCTTCCCTTCTTCCTTCCTTTCTTCTTTCTCCTTCCTTCTTTCCATTCTTCCTTCCCTTTTTTCCTTCCTTCCTTCCTTGCTTCTATTCTCCCTTTCTTTCTCTTTTTTTCTTCCTTTCTTCTTTCTCCTTCCTTCTTTCCATTCTTCCTTCCTTCTTTCCTTCTATTCTCCCTTCCTTCTTTCTTTCCCTCCTTCCTTCCTTCCCTTCCTTCCTTCCTTCCTTTGCTGGGGGTGTGCCATGCTGCTGCTGCTGCTGCTGGGAGGGAGGCTGGCAACTAAGCCAGAATTGCTGGCTCCGGGGGCGTCGACCAGAAGGAAGCCGAGCGAGATCCGCCTCTGCCCAGGCCCTGCCCTGCTCCGGCCAGAAGGAGAGCAGGAGCAGGAGGAGCCCCGAAAGGAGAGGAAGAAGAAGAGCCCAGCAGCAGCAGCAGCAGAGGGGCTGGGTGCGTAAAGGCGCAGCGCTCTGGGAAGCTCTGCTGGAGAGCAAGGAAGGAGCCCCAAAAGGAGGACTACTTGGGGGCAGCCAGGGCCCACGGATCCTGACCCACACAGGGCCCCCTTCAAGGCTGGCAAGAGATCCCCACCACCACCACCACCACCTTCCTTGGTTCCTCCCCAGTTGGCCCAGTTGGAGATACTGGGGACAGACCACTTGGCATGATGGAACTGGACCTGCTGGAGGCCCTTCCTCAGACTTTGGTGGAAGGGCTGTTGGAGGACTGAAGCCCCCCCAAAAAAGAAGGGGTTTCGTTGAAAGGAGAAGGTAGACAAGAAGAACTGCTTCAGCTTTTGTTGGAGGGCATGTTGGAGGACTGAGCCCCCCAAAAGAGGAGGACTGAACCCCCCAAAAGATGGGATCTGGTTGATAGGAGAAAAGAGACAAGAAGGTCTTCTTCAGCCTTTGCTGGAGAGCATGAAGGACTGAACCCCCCAAAAAGAGGGGATCTGGTTGAAAGGAGAAGGTAGAGAAGGTCTTCTTCAGCCTTTCTTGGAGGGCATGAAGGACTGAACCCCCCAAAAAGTGGGGTCCGGCTGTGGGGAGAAAGCAGACAGGAAGGTCTTCTTCGGCCTTTGTTGGGGGAGATGTTGAAGCACTGAACCCCACAAAGAAGAAGGGACCTGGCTTAGGGAAGAAACTAGATGGGAAGGTCCATTTTGAGGCCTTGCTGGAAGGGATGCGGAGCCACTGAGCCCCTCCTAAAAAAGAGGGTGTCCGACTGAGCCAATTGGAGGTCCAGGAAGCAGGAACTTTAGCCCCATGATGGTCCCAAGCCGCCCAGGGAAGCAAGTGGCACAGAGACGGTGATATCGGGGACCTAGATTGGACCATCGTAGGCCCATGAGGTCCC
>NW_024812442.1:0-2613 GCF_019175285.1 Sceloporus undulatus
GTTCTGGCAACAAGGAAGGATCTCCCCAAACTCCGAGCCCAGATTCTGCTCTACCCTTATGTCCAGATCATGGATTTTAACCTGCCTTCTTATCAGCAAAACCATGCCATTCCCCTCTTGTTTAAGAAATTTGCTGTCAACCATGGATGCAGATATATGACTGGGGAAAAAATCAATGTGGAAGAAATAATAAAGAGTGCCCATGTTCCAGAGGATTTTTGGGTGAAATACAAAAAGTGGATTAGTGCGGACAACATCCCTGCAGAATTTAAGGTCAGGGGCTATGAGCCAGTGGCGCCCGCTCCATTTTCCGAAGAGCTCTATGAACTCTTTAAAGACGGCTTGCAAGCAATGTTTTCCCCTCTTTTAGCAGCTGACGAAATTGTTTGCCAGCTCCCCGAGACTTTCCTTGTCACTTGTGAGTATGATATTCTTAGGGACGACGGACTTTTGTATAAGAAACGCCTGGAGGACAGTGGCGTGCCAGTGACATGGCATCACATTGAGGATGGCGTCCATGGAATGACATTCACAATAGATTATGGGGTGCTTGAATTCCTAAATGCACGAATCACTTTGCAGCATTTAGTTAAATTCTTAGGAAGGTTATAACATTAAATAATGCAGCATCCCTTTGCGGGAACTGGATTCTTTCTGAAAGTTTGGAAAGGCCTTAATGTCCTTCTAACTGTGTAAAGATAGGTTGATGTTGTAGTGTTCATATATGTCAAGAAGTAGCCCTCTTGAGGCACCTCAACTGGAAGGTCACTCGGCCAACTCACTGACATGACGACCAGGTTATTGGTGGAGCGTGACTGGAAGAATATTCATTCTAACCATGAAGCTCTATGGAACTGCTTATATAAAACCTGAGCTCACCATTCTGATAGCACCAATAATATGTTTGACATGAGAGGGAGGAATGGTTCAGCTTTCATGACATCTAGCCATAGGAATGTTTGGCCAGCAGTGATGTATACATTACCAACAGTCTGTCCTACTGGTCTTCTCGCTGGATGTATACCTTCAGCCACTCTGGCATCCAATGAACAATCTTATTTTCAAGTGCAGACATGATTTTGGTACCTATAACCATGAAGATCCACCATGTTGGATTGGATGACCATTGTGGACTCTTCCAACTCTACGATTCTGTGTTTTCCAGCCTCGTCTACAATAAAAGGTCCTCTAAAAGGCGTGTCTCCCTCCTGCTTTATGCATTGCATTTTTCTGTCTGTCGGAGAGCTCTGGTGCCTCAGCAAAGTACAAGTCCCAAGAGGAAAGAGTCAGTGGCAGTTGACGTGGTGTCAAACTGCTTTATTGCTGCAGTGTGGATGCAACTGTAGTTTATACCTGCCATTATTCTCACTGGTGAGCCCTAGTTAAGATTGCTATAGGAATCAGCAGTAGGCTTCCCCTGCCATCTTACCAACCCTACAGTGGCATCACTAGCTCTGGTGTCATCCAGTGCGGAAGGTCCTCTGTTCCAGGGCTTTCTCCACAGGAAGAAAGTTCAGCAGTTTAGCATCCAGGAAGGGTGTCCATTTGGCCCTCCTGCTTCTCCATTGCTGGGCTTCTTCCACAGAGAGGAGGAAGAAAACAGAGTCGCATCTGCACTGAATCTCCCTCTGTATTGAGTGACACCATAGCTAGTGAAGATCCACCACATTGGACTGGATGGCTGTTGTGGTCTCTTCCAAATCTCTGATTCCATGTAACTCTATGATTCTCGGTGTGCTTCTCTATTGTTGGGCTTCCTCCCCAGGGAGAAAACCCAGCAATGGAGCAGCTGGGAAGGACACACGTTCACTCTTCCTCACCTCCATAACCAGCTTTCCTCTGCAGAGAGAAAGCCTGACAATGGAGCAGTCGGGAAGCATTCACCCTCCTGCTTCTCCATCTCTGGACTTTCTCCCCAGGGAGAAAGCATGTTGAAAGGGAAGTCCGGAAGGGTATGGGTTTGCCTCTCCTCTCCCCAATTGTTGGGTTCACTTCCCAGGGAGAAAATCCAGCAGTGCAGCAGCCCAAAAGAGTGTGCATTTACCTCTGCTGCTTCTCCATTGCCAAGCTTCCTCCCCAAGGAGAAAGTCCAGTGACAGGAGAGCCAAAAAGGGTGTGCATTTGCCCTTCCTTCTTCTCCATTGCCAGGCTTAATACCCGGGGAGACAGCCCAGCAATGGAGCAGCTGGGGCCTCATTCTCACTTATAGATAAACTGGTGTGCGATCCGAATCGATGGATCAATTCAACAGCAGAGCGTGGTTCCCATTACATTTGCCCCAATTGCATTTCCCCCCTCTTGTGGTTCACATTCATGCATGAATCGATTCAAAATGGACCCGCTCTGGCTGAAGGGCAAATTTAAATCGATTCCGATCCACATCTGGTTCACACTTGCGCAGAATTGATTTATCGAAAAAGACGTAGAAAAAAATCAGCATCGAAAAGACGTGGGTTAAATGGGTCTGGTGCATGGCCCCCCTCTCCGAATCAGGTCAGTGATTTGATTTAAGTGGGAACCAGGGTCATTTGAACTGGTTTAAAATGAATTGCGATCTGGTTTAAAAGGTAGTGGGAATGAGGCCTGGGAAGGGTATGCGTTTGGCCCTTCTTC
>NW_024812443.1:0-2613 GCF_019175285.1 Sceloporus undulatus
TCACGCACTAAAGTGCCGGTTTGTAACCGGCCCATGAAACTGTTTTTACCAGTTCTCCCCCAATCAGCTGAGCATTTTTTGGGCTGAAGCTAAAATGCAGTATCTTGAGATCCAGAAAAAATATACTATATTGTGCATTTTGCATAATTTGTTAGCCCAATAGGGGTATCATTGTTTTCTGAATTTTGGATGCTATTGTATTTTGCTGTATAGCCAACATGGCTGCCCTGAATATGTTTTCTGGATTTGCGGATACCACATTTTAGCTGTAACATGGGAATCCTAAAGAAGAAAAAGCCAGGGGGGCAGGACTTAAATCTTTGAGGCTTCTACCTCCAACAAAAGGGGCTGCATTTGGCAGATTTTTCAGGTTTTTTCAGATGCAACAGTACAGAGGCTTATTGATAAATTCAATGTTGTCTGCCTTAAAGAGGTAGCAAGTAGCCTCAACCAGGACAGAAAAGGCCTGGATGTCAAGGGACATTACCTTTTCTGTTGCTAATATAGTTGAAATTTTATTTCCTGGACTTTACAACTCTTTGTCTCCAAGAGTCCACATGTGAGCCAAAAGAGAAGCCTATACCTGCATTGATATGTCTCCAGACCATCTTAACTGACAACAACAAAAATAACATCTCAACAGAAATGTAATCTTGTGATTCTAAACACCTTTACCTGATGAAGAGACCAGTGGAGCTTCAAAAGCTTGCATGATGTATTTTGAGCTGGCCCAATAAAGCTTTCATTGTTTTGTAACTTTAAGGGATGGCAAGGATGACTTTTCTTACTTTGCCTGAACTTTTTTTTTTTTAAAAAAAATAGAAGCCAAGCCGCTTGATTGGTTGAAATTGCTTCTCCAAACACTATTTGAGAAAAAGATTACTATTGTGAAATGGAGCCAGTTGTGGGGAAGAAACTGTGCAAGAATCCCATTCCCATTTCCTTTTCCAGCAACATTTTGAAATGATAGCTAGGCCATACATTTCAGCCAAGGCCTTAGAGCTTTTCTAAAATTCTAGAAAAGAAAATAATTCTCACTCACCAATAACACTATCATTGCCCCTCACTTGTAACCCACATGCTCTCACCTGCAAAGTTTCTTGTATTCATCCTTCACCTTTGTAAGAAAGAAAAGCCTTCTGAAAAGGTGTGACAAACACACCAATGGCAGTTAAAATTGCTAAGAAGAAAGCAGTCTTCCCTGCCTACTCTTGCCAATGATTGTCTGAAATCCCTATGGGTAGCTACAGGTTGATTGCAGCTAACTCCTTCTGACAAGTCTGTCTCATTAGATTCCACCTTGAATAAACAAGAGGTAGGAATTATATTCCATTCTTCTTCTAAATGTGTGGTGCCTTTTGGGAGAAAGAATTAGATCAGCAGTCAGGCATAAAAAGGATAGGATTATTTCTCTTTAAATTGAAAGTTTAAAGTACAACAGGATTAAAACAATGATGTTCTGGAATTATCTGCATTTTATTCAAGCAGGATAGTAGGATGCCAACAGTTAGCTATTGTTAAAGTCTAAACAATGGAAAGGAAACCTGCTAGGATTAAAAGTCAACCAGGATGACATATTAAACAGCAGCATATCTCATTTTGGGAAACAAATTATCTAGTATGACTGGCATCAGTTGTGCTTTAAAAAAAAATCTTGCTTCCTTCAAAAGCTTACATGATGCGCTTTGTGACTTTTTAGTTGATCCAATAAAGGTATCACTGTTTTGTGGATTTGGAATTTTGTTATAAATAAATAAAGTGTGTGGACCCCAAAGAATTGTCACAAATTTCCAAGCTAAAATGTTGTTGGACCCAACCAATGCCATAATCCTAGATAAAGAACAATATATAACTGGATTAAACAACTGACACAAAAGCAGCCACCTGATTTACCGGGACAGCTGTGTTGCTGTTGGGGCCTGGCGCTGCCTTCCTCCATGCTACGGACCCTGGCACACCCCAGCATGTCTTGCGGGGGTGGGTGGGCCCACAATTCGCTGACCATAGAGGATTGGGAGGGACTTCCGCCTCCTGCTGGAAACTCCATCTCCCAGCATGCTCAGGAGGCGGTTAGTCCCTCCCAATTGCCTGCCCTGGTCCTCCAGAGTGCCAATTGGTTGGCTGCACCTGGAGGCGTGGCTCCTTTCCTCCCAATCCTTCTGGCCTATATTAGGCCATGTGGCGTCCGCTCTTGGCGCCATTTTTGCTGGGTCCTCCCACCCTCCCTCTCTGGGTCTAGGTTTTTTCTTGTCACAACTTTTAGGGGCGGCAGCATAGGTCATGGATCTGGTGGGCGTGGTTTCCAGGGCTGCGTAGCACTGTAGCACTGGATCAGGAGTCCTTCGGGACCCGGGAGCCCTGAGGGTGTGCACTGTGGCCATTGCTGGGGCCACATTGTGGCAGCGCCTCCTGGTGACTAGGGCCTTAAATGAGAATGTGCAATTAGCCAGTTGCATAATAATAATAATAATAATTATTATTATTATTATTATTATTATTATTATTTATACCCCGCTCTTCAGCCAAGGCTATCAAAGCGGCTTATAATTTTTTAATTAGACATTTCCCTGCCCTCAGGCTTACAATCTAAAAAAGACAAGACACAAAAGAAGG
>NW_024812444.1:0-2613 GCF_019175285.1 Sceloporus undulatus
TCTTCTAACACAAATTATACCTCATAAAACCAAACGGGGACAAAGGTCAGTTTGTGCAAGCAGAATTGTGTATCTAAACAATCTTCAATCAATCTTGTCTTTGGTGTCAGAAATATATTTGAAGAGAAAAGAGCTTCTAAAAGCACCAAAATATACAAAAAGAATCAGCAGGAGTTGAAACTAAAGGGAAGACAGGCAGCAATAATCTTTTGAAATCAGACTGGGTCATTTAGATCTTTAAAGCCTGTTTAAAAATCCAAGAAGGCACCAGAGGTACCTTCACAACTCACACTTGGTCAAAAGGCAGAGCCAGTGAAGGCAGGGTGTGCTTTTGATACACTCCACAAATGAGGCCAGAGAATTTTAAAAATAAGCATGGCCCAATGGGCCAAGCTTAGGCATGTGACGGGGGCAGAGCTCAGGTATATTAAGCCAAGCTGCTCCCCATCCTGCCTCTTTTCTTTGAAGGCAGGACATTGTTGGACACCCGTGGGACTCTTTTGTCTAAACTGACCCCCAGCTTCCTTTGGGGCTCTTATTAGTTGGGGGGGGTAACCCTACTTACTGCTTATTGCTGCATGCCTCAGATGCCATTGGGCAGGCTGGGCCTTCTTTTGCCACCGTTCCCCATTGCTGCTGGCCAGTGCGCTGAATCTTTTTTGGCCTCAGCCAATCTTTCTATTGGGCCCTAACAAACCAGACAGCGATTCTAAAGATTAATAGGTCTAAGACTGACCAAAAGGGGGAATGGAGCTATATCACATTACACAAATGTCTTTTAGTGGGGCTTTGCCCCATTCAGGCCTTATTGGAATATTTATCCCTTCGGGGCCAGGTTCAGGGTCCCTTGTTTCAACATCTTGATCAATCTGACTAAATTTCAATTTTGGACAGTGGCAGATAAGACTTTGGTGAATCTTGGGCTCAAGGTGACCAAATTTGGTACCCATTCATTCTACATTGGA
Source organism: Sceloporus undulatus (assembly GCF_019175285.1). Classification (NCBI taxonomy): domain Eukaryota; kingdom Metazoa; phylum Chordata; class Lepidosauria; order Squamata; family Phrynosomatidae; genus Sceloporus; species Sceloporus undulatus. The sequence continues at coordinate 966 of NW_024812444.1, forward strand.
GCAGCATCCACTGTTGCTGCAATGGGGATGGGTGACGTGACAATTAAAGGCATCAGTAGATGGAAATCTGCTACTTTCAGGAAATACATGCACAGTGTTCGAACTTTGAAGTAAGCTTGTTAACCTTTGCTTTTTGTTAGATTTCAGATTACGTTATGGTAGATTTCAAGTCCTCATCTCTGATCAAAGTATTATTTACTGGGCAGTGAGACAGGTACGATCCAGCCATCTGGGTTCCACAGTACTTGTATTAGATTCCCTGTCTCCACATGGGGGACATCAGCCACCACTGGAACTTTGTCTAGTTTATCTCCTCAGTGGGTAGCTTGAACTGTCCAGAGTGGAAAGAACAAAATCCTGTCTGGCAAAAGTCAGCCAAACCATTAAGCAAGATAAGTCAGATGCCTCATACAGGAGACTGTAGCTGTATGGAATGGCAGCAAATTGTTGTTTCATTTTATATATTTAATTTTTAGTGATAAGGATGACTAATATCACTTGGCTGACTTTCAGTGCTGTGCACCCTGATCTCTCTGTGTGGTGGAATCTGTGTTGCTTTTGTTGTTCTGCCTCATGCAGTGAAATATTCTGAACCAGCCCTGTTTCTCCAACAGCCAGAATATCCGGCTCTTTTCTAAGTACATGAAATATTGCTTTTGACAGTGTTATGGATTTAGCATTTTTATTTATGAAGGAAGATATTTCCTATTTTCTGTTGGATGTCAAGGAAAATCATAAACTAGCCAAATCAAAACAGGCCCCTATTTTGTGATGCAGCAATATACCCCTCTTGGCTGTCATACAAAGGGTTCTGCTCATCAAGAGTGTATCTATACTACACAGGTATAGCAGTGTGATACCAATTTAATTGTCATGACTCCATCCTATGAAATCATCCAATTTATAGTTTAGTGAGATATTACAAATGTTCTGCTGTAGATTTCTAGTGTTGTGGTTCAGAGGAGTGCATGAGAACTGTTCAGCAAAGAATCATAATAACTAAACTACAACTCCCAGGGTTTAGTATGAAGAGATCTGTTAGTTTAAGTGGTTCCATAATGCTGTAACTGTGTACTTTAGATACAATCCTAGACCTCAAAGTAAGTTTAATAAAGTACTGAGGATATTGTGGTAAAGTGGAATTAGGTTGCTAGCAACTATGATTACTTCTGGGGCTGCAAATTGGTTTCTTTATTAACATTTCGCTCACAGCCATTTACCTAATACATCTCCAAAATCAGCACTTGAAGGCTCAGTTTATTTTGCTTCCTTCTAAACTACCAAGTCAATAAGAAAATGAGGACTTGGCTGGCAAACATAAATAACTACACACATGACAGTCTTGAAGGAAACTAGAAAGGACACTTGGTCTTTGTGCATGGACTGTCGGTGCCATAAACCAAAATGTGTTCTAGGTTCACACAGTTGTTTGAAAAAGAAACAAGAAGCTGTATAGCAGGAAGGCAGAAATGCAAGTGGAATAATAATAATAATAATTAATAATAATAATATGATTTTTATGCTGTCTTTCTCCCAGAAAGGGACCCAAGGTGGCTCACAAGATAAAAACACTAATTCTGAAAAGGATTAATCAAAAGGAGGTTCTTTTAAAAATCTGAATAATGTACTGAAGGCTGTTTGGTAGAAC
>NW_024812445.1:0-2613 GCF_019175285.1 Sceloporus undulatus
GAATTATTTCCTCTAGCAATGTTCTTAACCTTCCCGCCAAGATCGCCGCAAATATCTTATAATCATTGTTCATTAAGGCTATTGGCCTATAGTTGTTAATTTTTTTAAAAATGTTTAATATAAATGCATGTTTCTTAAGCATGATCAAAATGGAGGACATTTGGGCATTATTCCTAGACAGATGGCAGAAATGGACTTCCCTTTCGGGCCAACCCCCCCCTTCCCACATTCCGAACAGCACATTTGGGCATTGAACATGGCTTTACTTAAGATGGCCTCTTGCATATTTCAGAGGCTTATTGCATAACCAAACTCTTTGGGTTTCACACTGAACATGGGTTCACATGGCTATGCATATTGAACATGTCAAGGTGGTCTAATAAGTGATTTGCCCTTGGGTTCAAATGTACTTCCCAGAAGTGTGTACTTGGTCAAGGGACTGTGGTTTTTCTTCACTGTGCATGAGTTTGTAAAAATCACAGCAACTTACATTGGCCATGCCTCTGAAGCTGGCTCATATCACCATCACCATCACCATCACCATCACCATCATCATTGTTAAAACAAAGCAGACCTGTAAAAATGGAATGGAAATTCTCCTCCTCCTCCTGCTCCTGTTCTTCTTCTTCCTCCTCCTCCTCCTGCTCCTTCCTTCCTCCATCCTCCTCTTCCTCTTCCTTCCTTCCTTCCTCCCTCCTCCTCCTCCTCTGTCCTTCCTCCCTCCTCCTCCTCCTCCTCCTCCCCACGCGCTTCCGCGAAAGGCCAATGGCCTCTCACACAAGCACATGGGGCCTTTGCCCCCACTTGCCCGCTGCCAAAGGCCCCGCACGCTTGTGCAAGAGGCCAATGGCCCAGCGTGCCTGCGTGACAGGCCAAAGGCCCCACGGGGCCTTTGGTGACGGGCAAGGCGGCGGCAATCGGCAGCAGGACCAAGCTGGGGCCGGTCCCAACGGCTCGGCGGGCTGCACGTGGCCCACGGGCCATAGGTTGCCGACCCCTGTTTTAGAGAAAGGAATTGGCAAAACCACCTCTGAATAGTCCTTGCCTAAGAAAATTCATATGGTCACCATAAGTTGACAGGTGACTTGAAGCTACATACACACATACAAAAGGACACAAGAGACACTCTGCTGGGATCAGATCAAGAATCCATTTAAGCTCCTAACTACAAAATTAGGGCATTGAAACCTAAATAAAAGCTATGACCACCCCACCATACACACTGAAATTTACCTTCAGCCTCTACATTTCTAATACTGCAGTAACTTTTAATTTGTTTATTCATTTAGAAATATCATTTAGATGTCCAAAGAAAGGGGATGGACAGTGTTACCAAGAAGATGTGAACACAGCAAACATGCAAGTTCTAGGCCTCTTCCAGCCTGATTTAAAGAAGCTTGAATTCTTGCAATACAGGTCTTTTGATTTTGCCAGGTTTTGCTATTTGTTTTTCTTCTCTGTCCACTCACTCATCATAGAGCTAGAAAGGACTACAAGGGCCACTTAGTCCAACCTCCTTTGGGGGGATGTTTGTGGCAATTTCTTGGATCTGCAATAAGGTTTTTCCGAACTGATTGACTGATGGATGGATGGATGATGCTATGGTTTGGTAGTCAAATATTGTCCTCTCTAATTTTTAGAAAAATTCTTAGAGTTATAGTAATATAGTGCAAAACTGCCATGGCCCTGATCCTCTCATTCACTATTATTTAAAAGAAATAAATAAAAAGGAGGAAAAGAAGGAGAACCAGGGACTTGTTTGTTCTGACATGTCTTTGAATTAAAAAGAAACCGACCTGAGGGTGGGAATAAAAGCTCATGCCATGAATTCCCAGGGAAAAAACACTGGCACGTTTGAAACTTCATTTAGATATATACCCCCCCCACACACACACACACCAAAAAGCAACCATCAGTACTGCAAAACTCCCAACACATTTCCCACATCTGGAGAGAAATAAAAGGCTGGCAATCCTCCAGGTCAACCCAAGGTAGTTGTTTTTTGTTACAGTTCTTCTGATCACTAGCCAGTGTTGTGAAGTGGCTAAGACTAGAACAGAAAAAGATGGAAATCCAAATCCCCATTCTGCCATGAAGCTTGGTAGCTGGCCTTTGTCCAGTCACACACTCTTTTTACTTAACCCACCTCACAGGGAAGTTTTCAGAGGGGAAACTGGGTGGAGGAGTACCTTGTACCTGCCCAGAGTTCTCAAGGGAAATGTGGGATCTAAATGGAAAGCCACGGTTTCCTTGCTGCAGTGACTTTTCACTGATTCAGATCACAACCATTCTAGACCCTCACTGTGTTCAAAATTGCTGTGGTCAATTGTCATCATGTAGCAAGCCAAAGTGAGTCTTTCTGTACTTAGCTGGACTGGTCCACAACTAGGCCATGCTTGGGCCCTTACCAGCTTTGGTGCCAACCTACCTACCTACCTACCTACCTACTTACTTACCTACCTACCTACCTTGTTGTTGTTGCCAAGAATTTTCTGACTAAGGTGAACCTATTATGGGGTTTTCTTGGCACTATTTGGTCAGAGGGTTTTGCCATTGTCTCCCTCTGAGGCTGAAAGTGTGTGATTTGTCCAAGATCACCCAGGCGGTGTCATG
>NW_024812446.1:0-2613 GCF_019175285.1 Sceloporus undulatus
ATGAATATGGAAATCGGGCACTTATCCAATTGGTATGATGCAGGAGATTCAGGGACTGACGAGGGTCGATGTCAGGCTGCCATTCAGTCGGTATGAGTCCAGAGAGTCAAGGAGCTATGAGGGTGAATGTGAAGCTGCAAGCCAATCGTTACGACTCTGCAACATCATGGACGGATGTATATCGAAATTGGTCACCTATTCAATTGGTATGACCCAGGACAGTCAGGGTCCGACGAGGGTCGAGGTCAGGCTGCCATGCAATCCAAAGACTCCAGAGAGTCAGGGACCGATGAGGGTGAATGTCAGGCTGCAAGCCATTCAGTACGAATCTGGAACGTCATGGACGGATGAATATCGAAATCGGACACCTATCCCATGGGTATGACCCAGGAGAGTCCAGAACCGAAAAGGGTCGGGTTCAGGCTGCCATTCTATCCGTGAGACTCCAGAGTCAGGGACCGATGAGGGTGAATCTCAGGCAGAAAACCAATCAGTACTTCTCTGGAACGTCATGGACTGATGAATATAGAAATCGGGCACCTATCCAATTAATATGACCCAGGAGAGTCAGGGAACGGAGAGTTTTGAAGTCAGGCTGCCTGGCAAAAAGTAAGGGTCTAGAGAGTCAGAGACCAATGAGGGTGACTGTCAGGCTGAAAGCGATTCGGTACAACTCTGGATCGTCATGGATGGATGAATATCGAAATCGGGCACGTATATAATTGGTATGACCCAGGAGAGTCAGGTACCGACGAGGTTCGATTTCAGGCTGCCATTCAGTTAGTATGACCCCAGAGAGTCAGGGACATATGAAGGTGAATGTGAGGCTGCAAGCCATTTTCTACGACTCTGGAACGTCATGGATGGATGAATATCGAAATCGGGCACCTATCCAATTGGTATGACCCAGAAGAGTCAGGGACCGACGAGGTTCGAGGTCAGGCTGCCATCCAATCCATAAGACTCTAGACCGATGACGGTGAATGTGAGGCTAGAAGACAAACGGCATGACTCTGGAACATCATGAATATCGAAATCGGGCATGTATACAATTGGTATGACTCAGGAGAATCCGGAAGAGACGAGGTTCGAATTCAGGCTGCCATCCAATAGGTTTGACTCCAGAGAGTCAGGGACTGATGAAGGTGAATGTCAGGCTGCAAGCCAATTGGTACGACTCTGGAACGTCCTGGACAGATGAATATCGAAATCGGGCACCTATCCAATTGGTATGACCCAGGAGAGTCAGGTACCGATGAGGTTCGATTTCAGGCTGCCATTCAGCCGGTATGACCCCAGAGAGTCAGGGACATATGAGTGCGAATGTGAGGCTGCAAGCCAATCGGCATGACTCTGCAATGTCATGAATATTGAAATCGGGCACGTATACAATTGGTATGACCCAGGAGAGTCAGAAATTGACGAGGTTCGAATTCAGGTTGCCATCCAATCGGTATGACTCCAGAGAGTCAGGACCGATGAGGGTGAATGTTCGGCTGCAAGCCAATCGGTACGACTCTGGAACGTCATGGACGGATGAATATCGAAATCGGGCATCTGTCCAATTGGTATGACCCAGGAGAGTCAGGGACCGACGAGGTTCGATGTCAGGCTGCCATTCAGTCGATATGACCCCAGACAGTCAGAGACATATGAGGGTGAATGTGAGGTGCAAGCCAATCGGCATGACTCTGGAACGTCATGAATATGGAAATCGGGCACCTATCCAATTGGTATGATGCAGGAGAGTCAGGGACTGAAGAGGGTCGATGTCAGTCTGCCATTCAGTCGGTATGAGTCCAGAGAGTCAGGGAGTTATGAGGGTGAATGTGAGGCTGCAAGCCATTTGCTATGACTCTGGAACGTCATGGATGGATGAATATCGAAATCGGGCACCTATCCAATTGGTATGACGCAGAAGAGTCAGGGACCAACGAGGTTCAAGGTCAGGCTGCCATCCAATCCATAAGACTCCAGACCGATGACGGTGAATGTGAGGCTGGAAGACAAACGGCATGACTCTGGAACATCATGAATATCGAAATCGGGCATGTATACAATTGGTATGACTCAGGAGAATCCGGAACAGACGAGGTTCGAATTCTGGCTGCCATCCAATAGGTTTGACTCCAGAGTCAGGGACCGATGAGGGTGAATGTTTGGCTGCAAGCCAATCGGTACGACTCTGGAACGTCATAGACGGATCAATATCGAAATCGGGCACCTATCCATTTGGTATGACCCAGAAGAGTCAGGGACCGACGAGGTTCGAGGTCAGGCTGCCATCCAATCAGTAAGACGTCAGAGAGTCAGGGACTGATGAGGTTGAATGTCAGGCTCCAAGCCAATTGGTACGACTCTGGAACGTCATGGCCGGATGAATATCAAAATCGAGCACCTATCCAATTAGTATGACCCAGGAGAGTCAGGGACCGACGAGGGTGAATGTCTGACTGCCATCCAATCCATAAGACTCCAGAGAGTCAGGGACCGACGAGGGTGAATGTCAGGCTGCAAGCCAATTGGTACGACACTGGAACGTCCTGGGCAGATGAATATCGAAATCGGGCATCTGTCCAATTGGTATGACCCAGGAGAGTCAGGGACCGACGA
>NW_024812447.1:0-2613 GCF_019175285.1 Sceloporus undulatus
TGGTGCTTGGGAGACACCTTGCTCTTGCCTTGAATGTTGGCTGAATGCCTGTTACCTGGAATTCTGCTCGGACCTGGAGGACTCTCAGATTTCCCCTTTGAACCTGATGGACTGGAATGACTGAAGCCTCGTGATGAACATGGACTGGATTATACCACCACTGCTTTTGCTACACAGGACTTGGTGAGACAACCGTCCCTTCTCCCTTTCACTCAGTGCTTGAAACACTGAGATTCTGGACTGAGGGTTGGCTAGCCTTGCAAGGGCAAAACAGGACAGAGCTGGAGGTGGCTCTGGGAAGAGTGGATCCTTCTCCTCCTCTGCTTTCATCATCATTCTTCCACCCACCTTCTGTCTTTTCCCCAGCCCTGGGACTGCAGGAGTGGCTAACAAGAATCAAAACCAATGCTGACCAAAGAATATGCAAAAACATAAGTAAAGACCTCAAAAGGTTATTCCTAAAACCCAATTAAACAAACTCTCCACAGAATTAAAACCACTAAAAACAAGCCAACAAAGGGGAAAGATACCCCCACAATAACCTTCCCTTATAGTTCATTGCATTTGTCATCTTTTTCCCCCTTCATCAATTTTCCACAGAAGGACAAAGGCAAGAACAGAAGAAGTCCTCCTGAGGACACTCTGAAGGGCCATCATTGGCTGGAATCCTGGAATCTCAGGAAGAGTTAAAAGCTGAAGGAATGGATTTAAATTGGTTTGAATATTGACAAATTCAAGAGAGAACACGATGTGATTTAAAAGAATGGGGAGGGATTCAAAAAATGTGAATTAGACAAAATATTAGAAATTAAAGAAAACAAAAAAGGTATGATGGGCAAAATTTATAAAGTATTATTATTATTGTCGGTCAAGGAGCAAGAAACCGTTAAAGAGGTAATGCTCAATTGGGCAAAGGACATAGGACACGCGACTGATTACGATAAATGGGAAAACATGGAAGAAAAATATCAAATTTAGTGGTTGAAAATGTCCTTGAGATGGCATCTAACCCCAATAAAAATAGCCAAAATGTATAAGAAAAGGAAGAATTTATACTGGAAATGTGAAAAAGCAGCAGGCTCCTATTTTCATTGTTGGTGGAAATGCGGAAAAGCGAAAGAATACTGGAGGCAGATAATAGATGCAATAAATACGATGCTAGAAATTACACCAGAAGAAACCCCAGGATGAATGTTATTAAGGATGTTGGAGGACAATGCAGATAAGAAGTATGGGAGGATATGGATGTCTATGTGAGCTAGCGCCAGGGTTTATACGCCAAGAAATGGGAGACAAAAAGAATACCAAAAACAGAAGGCTGGATCAACTCTCTCTATGATTTATTGCAGATGGACAAACTATCATGGATATTGAGAGAAAATTCGGGAGAAACTACATCAGAAATATTGGGTTTTATTAGGAAGAAATGGGGAAATCATTTGATTATCTATTGACGATCCTTCTTGTTGCACTTTAATTGACTATGTTATTCTACTGTGTATTTTTAATTTCATGATATAACAAAATAATTTGTATTTTTGTTAGTGGGAGAAAGAGCTAAACTAAGGAAGCAGTATAGAAACAAACAAACAAATAATAAAGCAATATATCGTATTAAAGAATCTCGACGTTGATTATTATATAGGAAGAAAAAGAAGACTGGAAAACCTAGTGGTTATTATCTGTGTCAAAGATATTCGTATCAGATACAAGATAGTAGTTGGAACATTTGGAAAGTATAGCATTGTTAAGACGTTGAAGGAGGAGGGTATAAGCGAGAGAACAAGGTACAGTATAAGAGAGTATTTAGTTGGATCATTCTCACAAAGTGGAGGAAGTCACAGATAAGTAGAAATGTGTGGGTTATGAATGTAAGAGTAGAGAGAAAGTGTTAGTATTTAAGAAGAAAGGGGCGAAAGGCAAAGCAAGTGACTGAGTTACAAACAAGAATAAGACAAGAAGAATCAAGGAAAGCAAAGGTTCAGGTTAAAGAAGAAAGAAAGAGAAAGAAGAGGATCAAGATAGAGTGAGAAAAATGTATAAAAACCAGACAGCTTGTCTAAAAATTAATGGAGAATTAACAAAAGAATTTAATATCAGAAGAGGAATGAGACAAGGATGTCCGCTCTCGCCATTATTATTCATAAATGTATTGGAATTTTTGTTAAATAAGATTAGAAATAATTCAAGGATAAAAGGACTTAAAATAAAGGGAGAAGAAACAAAGGTGAGAGCCTTTGCGGACGACCTAGTTGTGATTCTTGAAGACCCGATAAATAATACCAAACATTTAATGTGTGAATTAAATTGGTTTGGAAGACTATCAGGATTTAAAATCAACAAGGGAAAATCTATGATAATACCAAAAAATTTGAATAAGCAAGAAAAAGAATTATTGGAACAAAAAACGGGATGTCAAGTCACAAATAAAGTAAAATATTTCGGAGTCTGGTTATCCAATAACAACACGAATCTTTTTTGATAATAATTATAAAACAATGTGGAGTAAGATATGTAGAGAATTGTATAGATGGTCAAACCTAAATTTATCCCTCTTTGGCAGAATAAATGCAATAAAAATGGCCATACTCCCTAAGATTGTATTTCTTTTTT
>NW_024812448.1:0-2612 GCF_019175285.1 Sceloporus undulatus
AAAAATGGTCAATATGCCCACTGCTACCCCCCCCAAACGTGGGAGATTTCAGGCGTATGTAATGAGAAGTAACATCCTCCATAACGACATCACACATTATATCTTTTGTAGATCAGAGAGTGAGCTGGTTTACACAGAATTCAGCCCCATTACATGAGTGAGCCACATTTTCTTTCTTTAATATGTTTATTGCACTTACATTCCTGCTTTTCTCCCAAAATGGGATACAAGGTGGCTTACAATCATTTTTAAAATATTCAGCTAAAACATTAATTTACAAAAGCTATAAAGAAATTAGGCGTCAGCATTGAAAACATGACTAAAACACTAAAAACAAAAACGTATTTAAAACAGTTTTTATATATACAATATATGTCAAGAGAGAGAGAGAGAGCATACCATGTCACACATTGCATCTGCATAGTTAAAATCCCAAAGCCTGCCCGAATAGAAATGCCTCCATCTGCCAGAAGAAAGACAGGAGGGAAGGAGCCAACCGGACTTTCTGTGGAGCCAAGTCCTATCTATTGGGAGCAGCCACGGATAAGGCTCTCTCCCAAATCCTTACTACTCTGTGAGGATGGTGGGACTGTGAGGAAGGCCTCCCTTTAGATGTCAATGCACACCCTGGTTTATATCAAGAGATAGGACCTTTCCAATATTAAAAACAAAAGCTGTATGCTCACACACGCAGTTTCCCATCTCCACTCCTGCTTTTTCATACCTTGGAAGAAGAGATGGGTCATTCCTTCTATGGATTTAAACAGATCTCTGTGACATCCAAACATGAACAATGTGATTTCCCTAAACGCAACTTGACGAAAACCAACCAAATATGAACTAAGGTATCAGATCTTGGTTTGTTTTAACCAGAGTTTACCCATAAAAAGCAACGCTGTGGCTTCTCCAAAGGATTCTTTAAACTTGAGTAGCTGGAGCTAATTAGTTTGAGTCTGAATACTATCGTGGGGAGGAGGGAAGCCTCAGATCTGGCCTAAATGTATTGCTGATCACTTCTATCCTGACCGTCTTCAATAACGTTCTTTTGTTTTTTCAATTAAAAAAGAATTGGAAGCAAATGCTTTCAAGCCCTTCTCCAGAGAGCAAAAAGAGGAGGGCAGAGTACAAGAGCTCAAGGATCATATACTATTCATGTCACAAGAAAACATGGTTTCCCATTACAATAATACCAGGGCAGCATGTACATTAGATAGGGCTTTAAGCACCAAATGCTGAAAGACACACTCAGTAGCACACAGGAGATATAAGGGAAACTGTCGCATGGAGCAGGTCAGTGTCACCAAGTGTGGAAGAAGAAGGAAAAGTGTTTTATATACTGCCTCATATGGAGATCTCTGGTCAGCTATATAACTAACAGACTTCCCTCGGGTGATATTCTCCTGGCATTTTTGGACTACAAATCCCTATCAGTTCCTAAAGTGGAATGATATACACAGGTTACTCTTCAAAATATCTAGAAGATTGGGGAAAGCTCTGGCTGACTTTTCAGGGACAGGGATAGATCTTTCTTAGCTTCCTTACTACATAAGATCCTACACAAAAACTGGACACAGAACCTCCTACATGCAAAGCATGAACTCTGTCAGTGCATTATAGCACCTTTCTTGCAATATGGTAAAAACACATACCAGGACCTATAACCTGTAGAACAGGAGACACATGATTTGAAGGTGAAGAAGGGACACCCCTTTTTCAGCAGGAGATTAGCCCACATGGACAGTAAGAAAATGCTTAAACAAAGAGAATTACAGGTTTATTTAAATAGGGTACTGAAGATGTCACAAGCTTTAGAGGGAAATCCTTTGTGACCACTGATGACAAGGGCAATGTCCAGCAGACAACTGACACACCCACATCCCACCAAATGCTTTAAAAGGAAACTCCAGGGGATGGGGGTGGGAAATCGCTCTCCGTCTACCATTTATTACTATTCTGAGAATAGAGTCATTCATTCGCTGTCACCCACTGACCACAATTCTCTGCATGGAATAGAATTGGGTGAAAGTACAAAACACAGAACAACAGGGATTCAACAAAACAGTGATGAAAAACAGCAAAGAGAACACCAGAAGCGGGGAATAAACCTATGGCCAACTTCTGGGAGAGTCGTGCCAGAGATTCCTAGAGAGAACATATCAATCGAAACCTCAAATAATCAAAGCCGCAAAAGTCAAAGCTCCAAAGGTGGAGGGCCAACTGTACTCCATAAAGCTAAAAAGCAGCTTCATATCTTTTTTGTGTTAGAAAACGGAAAAGTGTAAAAGGACTGTGTATCTTGAAGGTATTAAATTGGCATAGAATTTGGTGGAGAACGTGAATTTTACTGAATTACATCGAAATAGGTGTGTCTGTGAACATGTGTGTGCACCATCTTCAAGTCACCTGTCAACTTATGGTGATCCCATGAATTTCATGCATCTTCACAGGCAAGAAAGACTCAGCCATGGTTTTGCTAATCCCTTCCTCTGAAATATAGCCTGCAGCACCTGACCTTGGTTGGCAATCTCCCATCCATTACTATCCAGGGCTGACTCTGCTTAGCTTCTAAGATCAAATGGGCATTGGTGCCTTTAGAGTTTTTAGGCCAAATA
>NW_024812449.1:0-2612 GCF_019175285.1 Sceloporus undulatus
CTTTACCTGGAGCCGGAGGTGGTGGAAGAGGCTGTGAAAGAGGCTGGCTTTGAGATCGTGTGCTCTGAGCTCCTTGGGATGGATCTCCCAGAGGCCATCACTGATCTCAAAGAAATATTATTCCTTGTGGCCCAGAAGCACAAAAAACCCCAGTGAATTAATGGCTAAGGGAAAAAAGGGAAGGAAAGGAGCAAGGCTGGTAGCTCTCATATCTGTGGAATGGTGAATCAACTCCAGGTTTTAATGTAGGCTCTGAGGCTGCATCCGCAATGCTGAAGTAATCCAGTTCAACCCCACTTTGACTGCCATACTATGGAATCCTGGGGGCTGTAGTTTGTTGTGACACCAGAGCTCTCCGACAGAGAAGGCTAAACGTCTCACAACACTACAGTTGCCAAAATTCCATAGCACTGAGCCATTCAAGCTGAACTGGCGTTAAACAGGATTATTTCTGCAGTGCAGATGCAGCTTCCCAAATAAGTTCAGGACCTAAGCTAGCTCCTTTAAAGCTAGTCAAAACCTGGAGTGGATTCATTACCCCACTGACATGGGATTTACAAGCCACCCCTGCTATCACCCTCTCTCTTTTGGACTACAACTCCCAGAATATGCCAGTAGCTATGCTTTAAAACCTTTTTTTAAAAGTACTCTTCCCCCAGCCCTTGCAAATAGATCATGTCTAGGGGAAGAGAAAAGCATATTCCCTTGGTTCTTTAATCTTTTTTTAAGCAAGAAACTTAAGCATGGTGTGCATTATGGGGCTATCCTTCCTTGTAATGTGATATAATATTCCCATTTAACTCTTGCATGCGTGTAATGCTACAGGTGTCTTCTTAATCTTTGGGTAAATGGATATATTTTGCAGAATTGGGGGCATCGGTTGTGATCTGTAATATGAGCAAATATGTGAATTAAAAGCAAAGTTGCAGCAAATGTGCCAAAGTGTATTTTTAGACATTACAGCCTTAAGGCTCCAGAAAGCAAAGGTGGGATTAATCTATTTGTCTTGCACTTTGCTGTAAACCCTGACCAAGTGGAAGGAGACCCCATTCACTTTCCAAGGCAATGTATTCCACAGTCAAACAGCTCTTACTGTCAGGAAGTTCTTCTTAATGTTAAGTGGAATCTATTTTCCTGCATCCATTGCTCCAGGTCCTATTCTCTGGAGCAGCAGAAAACAAGTTTGCTGCCTCCTCAGTATGGCACCCCTTCAAATATTTAAACAGGGCTTTCATACAATCTTTGCTTCTTCAGGCTAAACATACCCAGCTCCCTAAGACAGCCATCATAGGCAGGGTTGCCATAAGTCAGGACCTCCAAACTGGGACAAATGTAGGACAACATTTTAAAATGTAGGACATTTTTTAAAAAAAATGCAGGACCCCCACCCCCCGCACTCCTTCCCAGCCTCTAAGGGGGCCGATGCCTCCTTAGAGGCCAGGAAGGAGCCTGCGGGGCTGCCGGTGATCGCTGCGATCGCGGGTGGCCTCCTCCACCTTCCCAGCCTCTGAGGAGACCGAGGCCTTCTCAGAGGCTGGGAAGGAGGAGGCCGCGGGGTGGTGGGAAGGGTGGCGTGGCCGCGCGCAGGAGGCACCGCCTCCACCTCGCCTCTTCCGCCCCAGGCCTCGCTGCCCTCCTCTTCCTCAGCGGGACCATGCACGGTGGAGGAGGAGGAGGAGGAGAGCGAGGCTCCGCGGGCCGTGGCCAACCCGGATGCAACTGGGGTTGTCCCGGTTTCTGGGAGGGGCCCGGTGCCGCCAAAACCGGGAAAATCCCAGTTGCAGCTGGGTTATGACAACCCTGCTCATAGGGCTTCATGGTTTCCAGACCCTTCACCATCTTCTGAACATGCTCCATATTGTCAAGTGGTATCCAGAAGATTAAAAATACTTCTCTTTATTTGTGCAAAGCTAAGCTGACCTGTTTGTTTCCTTTCACCATGACCATGTTGTTAGCTCTGGATAAAAAGTTGGCTGAACCTGTCAAACTGCTCTTCCGTTTTGTGCCTTAGGACCTCTCCCTATTCTTTCCATGTTGTTTCTACCTCTGGTAATAAATTTCCTCTTTTAGAGAGTTAATACCCAGCATTGCATCCGCTTTGTTGACTAAAGTATACCTGCACACACCCAGGAACACCTACTTTGTGACCCTGTATGCTTGTGGTGTAGTGGTTTGTGTGTTGAACTACAACTCTGGAGATTAACACAATGACCCTGGGCATGTCATACTCTCTCAGTTCAGAAGATGACATTGGAAAACCTCTGAAGAAGCATGCCAAGGAAACCCTATGATTTTTTCACTTTAGGGTCACCAAGTTCAAAATGTCTTGGAGGCCTACAACCACAAAGTTTGTGAACGAGTAGTAAAATTGTGAGTCTAGTGAGTCTCCTTCTTTGGAGGTTTTTAACCAGAGTCTGGATGGCCATCTGTTGGGGGTGCTTTGATTGAGAGTTCCTGCATGGCAAAATAGGGTTGAATTAGATGGCCTTTGAGGTCTCTTCCAACTCTAGGATTCTATGGTTCTAGTTTTGGGTGCATTCTGCAACTAAATTTTAATTCTGTGGGACACACACATCTTCAACAAGGCGATATACACAGGGCACCCCAGAGTA
>NW_024812450.1:0-1508 GCF_019175285.1 Sceloporus undulatus
ATTTTGGTGTTCCATGGGGGGTTCTGGAACCAAACCCCGGCGGATATAAAGGATCCACTATAATATATTCATTTGATTAAGTATAACAATTTTTCTTCTTCGTGGTCTCTGCGAATCATACAAATGGGTTTTACTGCGCCTGCGCAGTGCTGTTCGGATACTTCTAGAATCACTGGGCAAAGTACACTTTGCAACATATAGAAACTTTTTGGCGGTAACCCCGCCCCCCTCCTATAAAGCCCCGGTTCCCGCTCTTTTCCCCCGTTCCATTTTTTCCGCCGCGTTTGGCTGCTGTTTGGAACTTCGCTCGTGTTAGCTCGTTTTTGGATCACTGGTTTTTGACTCGGACTGTTTTTTGGACTTTGGCGTTTCTCCTTCCCCCGTGTACTAGACCTTTAGACTGTTGACTTTGACTTTGGACTTCGTTTTGGATCTGTCGACCTCGCTAGCAATGTCTCCTCCGTTCAAGAAGTGTGACATTTGCGGGGGGAAAGTGCCGGTGCAGGATCCCCACACCTCCTGCCTTTTCTGCCTCGGCAAGGACCATGATGTTAAGTCCTGCTCCCTCTGCAAATCGATGTCTTCTCAGGCCAGGAAGAACCGGGAATCGCGGCTCACTTCAGCGATAGCCCAGGGTAAGATCCGTCTTCGGCCCCTGTGGCTCCTGTTTCTGCGGCTCTCTCCGCCAGAGATGGCCCATCAAGTGCTCCCCCGTCGACATCCGATCGTTCCGGGGGTCCCAACCCTGAGGCAAATGTGGCCCGTGGATCTGACAAGCCCAGTGCCACCACCAAACCCACCAAGCACCCGCATAAATCTGGGTCTGTGGGCACCGCCGCCGCTTCGACGTCATCTCGGAAACGAGATGCCCCTGCTAAGACCTCGCGGCCGGCATCAGAGCAGACCTCCCGTAAGGAAGCTCCTTCGGACCCGAAGGACGGATCGGGTACCGGTAAAGACACCTCCTCCAGGGCGAAGGCGGCCCCCCATAGGGAGGATACACCCAGATCGGGTGGAAGGCTCACGGAATCTCCTATTCCCTTCTTCCCTCCGGATGCTCCGCGGGGCTCCGCGTCATCCAAGAAGAGGAAGGCATCGGCTTCAGCTCAGGATGCTACGGCTTCCAAGAAGTCCAAGCATTCTAAGGACCGTCCCCGTAAGGAGCCTGGGGTGACTAAAGAACCAGAGCCCTCGACCCGTCCTCGCATCCGGATGGATTCTCCAAGACAGGACACTCTGTCGGTCGTGTCCGATAGGCCTCCACTGAGGGAGGCCCAGCAAGATTTGTCCACCCCGGGACCTTCAGCGGCCGCAACCGTGCCTTTTCTCCTCTCGAATGAGGAAGACTTCCAAGACAGGCTTTCGAGGTCCCCTTCTCGGGAATTGCCCTCGCGTTCTCCATCCCCAGCTCGGAGGGATCGGGACCCGAGGTCGCCGTCGCCAGCTCCCCTGTCTCCCTTGCCGGTGCCCGATGATGATGGCGTGTTTTATGACTCCGAGGCAGACCA
>NW_024812450.1:1608-2612 GCF_019175285.1 Sceloporus undulatus
GGATTCTCCAAGACAGGACACTCTGTCAGTCGTGTCCGATAGGCCTCCACTGAAGGAGGCCCAGCAAGATTTGTCCACCCCGGGACCTTCAGCGGCCGCAACCGTGCCTTTTCTCCTCTCGAATGAGGAAGACTTCCAAGACAGGCTTTCGAGGTCCCCTTCTCGGGAATTGCCCTCGCGTTCTCCATCCCCAGCTCGGAGGGATCGGGACCCGAGGTCGCCGTCGCCAGCTCCCCTGTCTCCCTTGCCGGTGCCCGATGATGATGGCGTGTTTTATGACTCCGAGGCAGACCAGTTCTACCTGAAGGTGTCTAGGAGAGTCGCAATGTCCAGGATGCCCTCTCGTGATCACCCCCGTGACCGTCCCCGAGAAGGTTCACAGTTAAACAAACGCCAGCGGGACCCTGTTCCAGCTTCCAGAGCTGCTTTGCTTCAACCTGCACCGCGACCAGCTGATAAACGCAATGTTGTGGTTCAGGTGGAGTCCTCCGATTCCGAGGCGGACGCTTCGGTCGCGACGGAAGACCCCTCCGATGTGGAAGACCCCCCGCGTCAGTCGCCGCAGGATCTCCACTATCCAGAGGCAGCCTCGCCTTCGGATGATGTTCGTTCCTTCGCGGAACACATCATTAAGATGTCCAGGGCCCTGGACATCGATCTTGTTTATCCGGAGGCGGATGCAGAAGACCAAGTCGAGCGTCGGGTCCATGGCCGGGTCCCAACACCCCCGTGTGTCCCATTTTTGCCATCCTTGCAAACGATCCTCAAGCGTTCCTGGGACTCTCCTTCGTCTCTCCTCGGGCCCCCAAGGAAGATCGAGTCGCTATACAGGGTCGCAGCTCCAAATGCTCCGTGGCTCATGTCACATCCTCGCCAGAATTCGGCGATTGTGGAAGGAGCTCAACAGACCTCCACCCAGCGCCAGACCACCTCACCGGTCGATAAGGAGGCCAAGAAGATAGACTCTCTGGCCAAGAAGGCGTATGCGGCAGCGGCTCTGGCGG
>NW_024812451.1:0-2612 GCF_019175285.1 Sceloporus undulatus
AAAAAATGGCTTGGGTTATCACTAGCCTTAATATTCTGGGAATTCCCAGGGTCAAGCAACTGTGAAGCAAGAGGTTGTTGCTGCAGGATTTAGAATTTGTTTTACTGTTATGGGGACAACACAGAACAGTCCAGAATCTCCAACTTTGTGTGTAAAAGTGAAGTAGGAGAGAGAGAGAGAGAGAGAGAGAGAAAGAAAGAAAGAAAGAAAGAAAGAAAGAAAACTAATCAGCAGAAACCAAAGCCATATTCAGGTACTCAAAAAGGGGTTAAAATAAACAATTAGTAGTCTGGCCCTTGTTCTCTTCATGATCTGTATTCCAAAAAAGAGAGTTTGTGCTGCCATGTGCAACCTCATGGCCCGTTATAGATCCTGGATTTTCAGAGTTTTTGATTGTGCAGAGAGTTTTCATTGGTAGCAAAGCCTCTCCTTTTCTAGAGACATTATCTTTCTCCATTGAGTCATAGAATCATAGAGTTGGAAGGGGTCTTATTGGCCATGCAGTCTAACCCTCTGCTCAGTACAGATCTCCAACTAAAGCATCCTCAACAGGTAGCTGTTGAGACCCGTTTTGAAGATGTACATAGATAGAGACTCCACCCCTTCTCTAGACAAGTGACCCCCATTGCTGAACTGCTCTTACTGTCAAGAACCATCCTTCTAATAATCAGTTGAAATCTACTCTCCTATAATAATAATAGGATTTATTTATATGCTGCCCAATCACTGGGAATCCGGGCAGCTTACAACAGAGGGGATAATAGACGGTTCCCTGCCCTCAGGCTTACAATATAAAAAGACCCGACACAAAAGGAGAAGGGAATGGTGGGGGGGAGGGGATCAGGTCCAGCATTCTTCTCTCCCTCTGAGGCATTGACCAAGGCAGATGGACTGGAGGGAGGGCTGTTCTTAATCTAGGCTGGGCCTGATGGCGTTGGGCCTGTCCTTTCACTCCCTCTAGGCCAAAATATGACAGTTGGAAGGAGGGAGGGCACCAAACTTTGAGAACAAAGTTTGAGCACTTCAAACTATTAGACATGGTCTTATCCTTTGGGGTAGCAGGGAAGAGAACCCTGCCTCCTTCCATCTGTTACAGTCCTTGGGATATTTAAAGAGTGCAATCATGTCACTTTTCCATCTTCTCTTTGCCAAAAAGCTGAACATTTGATGAGAATGACAATGTAAAGGATGGGTTTCGCTGCTCATTCTGTTCATGTGTTTATTTAAATATCCCTGTAAATGTCTGAATAAGGTGAGAGTGGGCCATTCCTGTACTGCATCTGTCCATAACCTACAAGTACTAGAAGCTGTAGACTTTGTCAAAACATATCTTTTGGAACCAGTTCATACCATACATACAATTAAATCTAAAGTGCTTTTCTGAGCCGCTTGGGGTTGAGGGACTTCAATTGCTCCGTGGATTTGCTTAAGAGCTCCATGTGGAAATGCATCCCTTTCAAATCATCTCCTTTAAGATGATCAGGAGGAAATCCAGCTGAGCAGCAGCCTCTCCTAATCCGCCTCAAGTCTTACCCATCTATACAGGCTTTAAATAAGTGGGAAGTCTACCCAAAGCCCAGTGATTATGGAGAAGCTCTCATCCAATGGTGCTTTCAAACTCCAAGGTGTGAAGAAAAAGAAAATCCCCTTTGAAGGGCATAGGTGCCTTCAGTATCAAAGTTATTATTGTATGCACTAAAATAGGGAGTGTGTTTCCTGCTCTTTTGGTGCAGAAAATGTCAGCTGAGTTTGGAAGCTTGGGACTTATCAGAGCATGGATGTGAGAGGCCTCTCACACTGTTTCCCTCCTTCCTCACAAAGTGGCCTCTTGCTGTTTTTGTGCCACCATTCTCCTGATGTCAACCTGTATTTAGCAGTTCTTTTGTCTGGCAGGTGTTGCTGACAAAGCA
Source organism: Sceloporus undulatus (assembly GCF_019175285.1). Taxonomy (NCBI): domain Eukaryota; kingdom Metazoa; phylum Chordata; class Lepidosauria; order Squamata; family Phrynosomatidae; genus Sceloporus; species Sceloporus undulatus. Next base: position 1,911 of record NW_024812451.1, read on the forward strand.
ATGAACTTAGTGAAGTAGGGAGGATATGGCTAAGGGGAGGATTCTGGGAACTATAGTCCAGAATATTAATTTATGCAAGGTGTAGAGCTGGTTGGGTGGGGATTCAAGCAGGACTCTCCTCAGTCTATTTCCATTGTGCACAATAGCTTTTCATTCTGTTCCAAGTAATCTGACGATTTGCTAAGAATGAAATGAGATTTGTGCAGTACTGTAGAACAGGGGTGTAAAACTTTGCTCATTTTGTTATTGCAGACAAGATTAATAATTTCAACTTTTTTCTGCATAATGTCCAAGAATACTGAATATTCTGTGTCTTTTTTGCCCATCGTTTGTGATTTTGGACATTCTTTAGGGAAGAAAATGGTCTGTACAGAAATATGTATGGGGTTTTCTTTGCACAGAAAACATGTTTTCTACACAGAAAACAATGTATTTGTGCAGAAATAATGTTACTGCATGCAAAACAGTCATTCCTGAATAGAAATATCACAACAGGGTGCTGGCATCTATGAAGTTTAGTTGCCAAAGAGAACAGGTGGTTGTGGACCAATGGTAATATTAAGCATCTGTACTAGAAGTATGTGCATATTTTACTCCTGGACTCAACATTTACTTTTAGATGATAATGATAATAGTGTCTGTTCTAGGCATGTATTATTATTATTATTATTATTATTATTATTATTATTATTATTATTATTA
>NW_024812452.1:0-2612 GCF_019175285.1 Sceloporus undulatus
GCCAATTATTCTCTCTAGGCTTGATTTACTTCACATCATTATTAGGAAGATATTAGTGGGCAGAGGCACTATATATGCTCTCTTTATTTCATTGAAGGAAAGGGGTACTATAAATGTAATCAATCTGGGACCCTTTCACACTATATTGTTATAGCACTATGATTCCCCTTTAACTGCCATGGCTGGATCCTATGAGTCTGAGGAGGCATGAAAACTCCCTAATGAAGAATTTTAAATATTTTTGCCTAAATCTGCAAACTCCAAAATGCCTTTGGAAGGAACCATGGCAGTTAAAGTATAATCATAGCACTATACTGTTGTAGAGTGAAAAGGAATGCAAACAACAATGCAGTGGGCACTTGGTATCTGCTGGGGTTTGGTTCCAGGACCAGAGTATCAAAATCTGTGTAGATGCTCAAGTCCCATTATATACAACGGTGTAGTAAAACGATGCCCCTTATATAAAATGGCAAAATCAAGATTTGCTTTTTGGAATTTATATAGCTTTTGAATATTTTCAAGCTGTGGAGGGTTGAATGCATGAACAAGAAACCTGTGGATACAGAGGTCCAACTGTAGAGATGATTTTAGCATTCTGAAAGGTTCATGTAGTAGTGATCCTTGGGCTGATAAAGGAACTTACAACTGGAACAATATGTGTATATTTAAGAATCATCCTGTTCCTTGGCTCCTCACTTTTTCTTTAGTATATATATGTGTGGGGTATTGCTCTGTTCAGTCCCTTCCTACCTTGCTCTCCCAGTTGGAAGTGCCACCATTTGTATATCTTGCATTTGAATTTTCACAGACTCAAGAGGCGGGAAGCTGGTTGGCAGGGCTGCCTCCTGTTTTCTTGTGGTTTGAATACACACCCTCTTTGAAAGTACAGGTGCCATTTAGCACTTCTGGGCACCGTGCCCAGAAATGGCCTTCAGCTCATAACCATTTGGAAACACGGACCCGGAAGCAGCAGTGTATTTTGTCACCTGTGAGCTTTTTTTGGACTGGTGTGTACCCTGCGTACTATTTAATATTCCCGGTAGTGTCATTATAAACATTCCAAGTGTATCTACTAAGGAGAGGGAGGGAAAGAGAATGAATGAGCGAGTGAAGAAATATAATCCTTCCAGGTAAACGAAACAAAAGCAATGATTCACCTTACGCTTTTGCTGTCAGGTTAATCTTCTGCAGCCACGCTGCACATGGCCTTAAATGTGTGTCCTCTTTGGGAGTTATGTGCAAATGTCAGCCTACTGAGTGTGTAAGCTATTAGGAGTCATAGTAGGTAGGATATTGGATCAAGATCTGGAAGATGCAGGTTCAAATCCTCCTGCTCCCAAGATACAAAGGTTCCTTGAGGTCACTATCCATCCCAACCCGCCTTGGAGGGTTGTTGTGAGAATAAAAGAGGTTGAGGAGAAGAGAACTGTGTATCTTGCCTTCCTTGGGGGAAGGGGACCAGGATATAAAAACAATAAATACCTGCATAAAGACTACAGATTTGAAATGTGAAACATTTTCCGCTGTACAGTTGGCCTTTCACATTTGCAGCTTTGACTTTTGCAGATTTGATTATTTGTGATTTTGATTAGTATGCTCTGTCTAGGAATCTCTAAGTCCTCCAGCGCAACTCCGCCAGAAGTTGACCATAGAGTTGTGCTGGAGAAGCCCAGCATTATTCTATGATCAACATCTGGCAGATGTTGACTATAGAGTCATGTTGGGGACCTAGAGATTCCTAAGGAGGTGTTTTCTTAGCTAAAAAGAATAGTGGGTTTTTTTATTTGCGGTTTTCCCACATTCACGGGGGTCCTTCATTCACCCCTAACCCCAGCAAATGTGGAGGGACCACTGTACTTTTTATACAGAGACAGCTTCACCTGCTATGTTTCTATATTGTTTAGGAAATCCAACTCTTGTGTACTGAAGGAGGAGTGAAGAAAGATGGAACATGTCTCATGGCTTAAACCTGCCTCCCAAAACTTAAAAGTGATAACTTGAAGGCTAGGTAAACTCTGGCGATGTGTAAGTACCAATTAGGCAGATTTATAATTGACTCAGACTGTCCAGAACAATTATTATTTATTACTGGTGACTAGTGTATTGATGGGCTTGTTTTTGTTTGTTTTTAATCACATACGCCATTTCCCTTGTGGCTTCTGCAGACCATGATTATAGTTGGGTTTAATAAGTGGTTTGCTTGCCTATTTAAGTATACTTTTCATCAGCTCATTTCCAGGATGTTACTTGCTTGACTTTGGGCTTGTCACTTGTGCTTTTTAGGCATTGGAAACCAGGCAGAAATTCAGGAGGTGAAGCTGCCCTCTCACTGTATCTCAGTACTAGAAAAGGTCTCGCCAGTTGCATTTCTTGTCTTTAGAGATTTGGTCCCAAGCAAGACTCAAATAGGAAAAAAGGTCAGGGTGCCAGAGCCAGACACCTTAAAGACTTTGGTAGGACTATAAAATCATTCTCTGGTGTGAGAAATCTCTTCAACAAAATAATGTTGAGGCATTTTGTCAGCTGAAGGGTGTTGGCTATGATCTATCCAGTTTGGGAGGGAAAAAAGTGTCCCATTTCTAGTAGGCAAGGAAAAATTAATGTGCATTTAA
>NW_024812453.1:0-2612 GCF_019175285.1 Sceloporus undulatus
TTTTATTTATATACCGCTATTCCAAAGATCATAACGGTGAACAGCAAGTAAGCTAATTAGCAAGTAAGCTAATTTGCCCCCAACAGTCTGGGTACTCATTTTAGCGACCTCAGAAGGATGCAAGCCTGAGTCGAGCTTGGGCCCTTTTGCTGGTCTTGAACTCGCAACCTTGTGGTTTTGAGTGAGTGGCTGCAGTACAGGCATTTACCCATTGCGCCACCAGGGCTCCTTTTTATTATTATTATTATTGGGTATACTCAATACACAAGCTGCAGTATAACAGACAAAATTTCTCCCAACCCACCTTCTCCTCCCCCAGCTACACATACTAATACATATCTCTCTCTGACTTTGCTTCGCGAACGAAGATTCAGGAAGGACTCATCCCGCGCTTTGTACAAGCGCATTGGTGACTAAAAAGGCCAATTCAGGATAAACAGGTCCGGTTGCAGAAAGCACAGCGGAAAGTCTCCTTGGGTGATGTTTCCAGGTTGCGGTTCTTTCTGCGTTGTCGTTTCTCTTCGAGGCTCGTTCAGCGTGAGCTTTCGAAGGAGGCTGCAGCGTCATGGATAGTGCGTCTCCATGCCTCCCGATGCGAGGCCAGGGAGGACCATTGTTGGTGATCTATCTGGCCAAGCCTGAGATGTTGTTTCAGGGAGTCCTTGTATCTCTTCTTTGGGGCGCCCCTCTTACGCTGACCCGTGGCGAGTTCACCATAGAATACTATTTTGGGGAGGCGATGGTCCTTCATCCTAGAAACATGTCCTGCCCAGCGCAGCTGCGTCCTCAATAGCATAACACATCATAATATATATAATAAGTGTCAATACACATCAATCAAACAGTTATAGACTTCCCAATATATTAAGATCAGTCTAAGTCTTATTCTTCAAGTACAGTATATACCTTTCTTTCAAAAATATCTCATAAAAAGAAGGCAATATTAATACATAAATTGAAAAAGGTATATATACCCAATATAGTATTGATATACATATATAACTACGTATCTACAGTATATATGCATGATCATTATTTTTTTTTTACTTTTCTACACTTTTTTGGATTAACTTTCTCCACTATATCAAGGATTGTTCATATTCAATTAATCTTTAAATCTAGTAACTATAGTTTCACCATAACTATGTTCCACATTTTTAAAGTCTCTAAAGACTCACCTAAATGTAAGTCCCCCACACAAGCGCGAACTCACCATTCATACATTGAAATGACCTTGTGAAAGTGTTCTTGTATTACACTAAGTCCTGAAAGCATTTGTTCAGTTGAAAAGCTCCAGATGTGATAACTTATAATCCCACAACAGGGAACATGAGCAGTACAGATATCAGCATGGAAAAAAGACAACTTTCACTGACTCTGCCATGTTAAAACGGATACTGTATATGAATCAGCCCACTGTGAAATTCTTAGTGATCTCAGTCTTGTTCTGTAATAAAGAAAAGTTCACCATGTTCTGAGTTTACCACCAATGCTCATTATTAATTGATGTCCATCATCATGACAAAAATATTAGCTGAGTGCTAAAGAGCTTTCTTGGGTTTCTTTTACGCTACATAGTTATAGCACTTTGATACCACTTTCACAATGGCTCCATCCTATAAAATGCTAGGATACATAGTTTTGTGAAGTATTTAGAATTTTCTGCCAAAGAGCTCTAGTGCTTCAACAAAGTACAAATACCAAGATTGCCACAGGATGCAGCCATAACAGTTAAAGTGATATCCAAGTGCTATAACAGTGTCATGTGGAAGAGAACTTATACATGCCCATTTTTATTTTGGTTGGCAGATTTACACACCCAATTACAAGTCAGAAATGAAAGGCTGCTGTTCGCAAAAAAGGAAACCCAAAGTCTAGTTTGGCATATAAAACTAGAATATGAAAATAGGTGTTTTCTGAAGACATACAAAACTTACTGCCTGGTTGTTTGGACTCTTATAGAAAAATGGAAGCAAAAACAACAACATACAGCAAGGTAGCAAAGGAGTAAAACCGACTGGCTAATCATATCCCAGAAGAATTTGACAGAATGTAGGCAAGCATGAAAAAACTTTGCAATCCTTGCAAAGGGCATGTCTTTGTACTGCTCATTACAACATGGATATTCCTGTTTTCTGGGGCATGTGGTCCCTGAAGATGTGATGGATATCATCTCCCCAAATCCCACACATGACAGCTGCATAAAGTCTACTTATGTGGGCTTTAAACAACATTGAAGTCTGCCTCTCAAATACTAACAGCTAATATTAACGTTTCCAGTTATAACCCAACAGTTTTAGTGAATGTCAAAATATTTTAAAATATAGTAGCTTTGTAGATTAACAAAATTATATTGCCATTTTCACTACTCATTCATGCAAATATAATGTTTTTCTTACTGCTTCATCATTGTTGCTCATTTAGGGATATGCACCAGTGATTGTTTCTTAACAATACTGATTCTGTCAGACAGTAGAGGCACAAAATATCAGGAAATATTTAGTTTCATTTCTGCACACTACTACACATGTTTAATATTTTATTATTATTTAAACTTCTAGTGGATCACCTTAAGATTCAGTACTAGGAAAGGTCAGGTTGTGAGTCAAATA
>NW_024812454.1:0-2612 GCF_019175285.1 Sceloporus undulatus
GGGGGGGATGCCTGCCTTTTGCAGCCCAGAGGTGTCCAAGGTGGCATTTCTGCTCACTCCTTCACACTTGGTTTCTCTCATGTCTTCCAGCTGAAGCAGCTCATGATTGTGGGGATTGACTGCTACCACGACACGACTGCTGGCCGCCGGTCCATTGCAGGATTTGTTGCGAGTTTGAACCAGGGAATGACACGGTAAGATATCCGGAAGGTTTTAAGCTATTGGCTGTGCTTAAAAATCTGGTTGCAAAGGGTTGTCTTGTTTTGTTTTACATAAAAATGTGTACATGGCTCTTGCAAGAGACCTCCTGGATGCCTCTGGTCTTGGTCTTCCGTAAACGTACATTCGGATTTGGGGTCATAAATATAACATGCAGCTGCTCCTAGGAGCACTTGGGTCATTTCCCTGATCTAGATCATGTCCTCCCACCACCCAAAAGTAGGACCATGCAAAGGTAGGCAGACTCCTCCTTGGGGCATTTCCAGTTCCAGGCCAGATCGATTGCTGTCTTGTTGTTGTTGTTGTTGTTGTTGTTGTTATAGAATCATAGAATCATAGAGTTGGAAGAGACCACTAGGGCCCTGATCCAGTCCAACTCCATTCTGCCATGCAGGAAATCCAAATCAAAGCATCCCCGACAGATGGCCATCTAGCCTCTGCTTAAAGACCTCCAAGGAAGGAGACTCCACTACACTCCGAGGAAGGAGTGTGTTCCTCTGTCGAACAGCCCTTACTCTCAGGAAGTTCCTCCTAATGTTCAGGTGGAATCTCTTTTCCTGCAGCTTGCATCCATTGTTCTGGGTCCTGTTCTCTGGAGCAGCAGAAAACAAGCTTGCTTGCTCCTCAATGCGACATCCCTTCAAGTATTTAAACAGGGCTATCATCATATCACCTCTTGACCTTCTCTTCTCATTCCTCATAGGGCTTTGTGGTTTCCAGACCCTTCACAATTTTAGTTTCCCTCCTTTAGATACATGGCTCCAGTTTCTCAATGTCCTTTTTGAATTGTGGCGCCCAGAACTGGACACAATATTCCAGGTGGGGCCTGACCAGAGCAGAATACAGTGGCCCTATTACCTCTCTTGATCTAGACACTATACTTTTATTGATGCAGCCTAAAATTGCATTGGCCTTTTTAGCTGCCGCATCACACTGTTGACTCATGTTCAACTTGTGGTCTACTTGGACTCCTAGATCCCTTTCACACGTAGTTTCATTCATGTTGTTGTTGTTGTTGTTGTTGTTGTTGTTCATCATCCATCTGGTGTGCTCTCTTCCTCTCTTTCTGCTTCCCTCCACCTTTTCAAGCATTATTATTTGTTTCTCATGACTCCTCCCTTCTCATGATGTGTCTGAAGTAGAACAGTTTTGTCATCTTGGCTTCCAGGCAGAGTTCAGGCTCCATCTGTTGTATTATTATTATTATTATTATTATTCCTCTTCTCCAAACAGATCGAAGTGGCTAACAATAAATGCATCGGTAACATATAATAACAACTTACTCTTGTATCCCGACCCCCCCATCTACAATAGCACCCATTCGTTTGACTTCCATGGTGTCTTCAGCAATCTTCCCCAGCGCTGCATCTCAAATAGGTTGGTTTTCTTCCTTCCTAGTTTCTTAACTGTCCAGCTCTCGCATCCATATCCAGTCGGCCCTTCTTATACACGGATTTTTTATACACGGATTCAAGCATCCAGGGTTTGAAAATGTTCCAAAAAAGTATACATTTAAAATATCAAACCTTGATTTTCCATTTTTTATAAGGGAGACCATTTTGCTTTGTCATGATACTTAATGGGACTTGAGCATACACGGATTTTGTTATACACCGAAGGGGGATCTTGGAACCAAACCCCAGCGTAGAACAAGGGTCCACTGTACAGTTATCCCTCCATATTTGTGGCTTTGATATTTGCAGCTTTGATTCTTCACGGATTTGATTAATATGTTCTCTCTAGGAATATCTAGGTCCAACTCTATGGACAACTTTAACTAAAAGTTGCACTGAAGGACCTCTCCTAGGCCTTTGTAGCTCCTCCAGCGAAGTTCTATGGTCAGTTCTATAGGTTGAACATTGACCACAGAGTTGCACTGGAAGACCTAGAGAGTCCTAGAGAGGTATCCTCTCAGGTAAAAGCATGGTGTTTCTGTTATATGCGGTTTTTCCATATTCACGGGGGTCTTGTGCCCCTAACCCTAGCGAATATGGAGGGATGACTGTACAGTGCGCCCTTCCCTTACACAGGGATCCGTTCCATGTCCCATGCATAAGGGAAATACCACGTGTGGAAACAATGGGGCTCGCACCCATGGCGCATGCACCATTGCCTCTTCCGGTGCGAGGCTAAGCTTAAACTGAAAGGCACATATGGTGCGCCCATGTATGACACACGTGCACAGTATAGTAATAGGGAATACAATGGCTTATATGATTCTAACTCCTGCGCTCAGTTGGATATCTTTGCATTTGAGGAGCTTTCTAGTTCTTTCACAGCTGCCCTTCCCATTGTTAGACTTAGGATTTTTTGACTGCAGTCCCCGCTTTATCAATGTCTTTTTTTACTATTTCTATTTCTTCATTGTCTATTTCAAAACCGTGGTCATTCTT
>NW_024812455.1:0-2612 GCF_019175285.1 Sceloporus undulatus
AATGAAATTGCTAAAATGGAAACAGACAGAAGCAACTCTAGTGTTAATTGAAATATGCCAACAAAAATGGAAAACAAAGAGGTGGCCAACAGACTTGAAACAATCAATATACATCAACTCACAAGAAAGGAGATAAAAAAGATTGCAGCAACTATAGAACAATAGCAATCATTTCACATGCAAGCAAAATAATGCTCAAAATTCTACAGCATACATGAAGAGAGAAATCCCAGAGGTGCAAGCAAGATTCAGGAAAGGAAGAGGCACCAGGGACCACATCACAAAGATACGATGGCTAATGGAGTGTACTAAAGAATTCCAGGGGGGGGGGGATCAGCATGTGTTTCATAGACTACAGCAAATCATTTAATTGTGTAGATCACGAAAAACTATGAACTGCACTCAAAGACACAGGGTGCCACGACATCTGATAGTCCTGAAGATGAATCTGTACCAAGAACAAGAGGCCACTGTCATAACAGAATCTGGGGAAGCAAAGTGGTTCCCAATAAGAAAAATGGTCAGGTAAAGCTGCATCCTATCACCTTACTTGTTTAACTTACCTGCTGAAAACATCATAAGAAAAACAGAATTAGAAACAGAAAAAGGAGTTAAGATAGGGGGAAGCAATATTAACAACCTAAGATGTGCAGAGAGCACCATAATATTTGGAGAAAACAGCACAGACTTGGAACAGTTAATAAGGAAAGTTAAAGATGAAAGCACAAAGGCAGGTTTAATGCTGAACATAAAGAACACAAAAATAATGACCACAGAAGAAATACAAAAATTCAATCTAGACAATGAGGAAATTGAAATAGTTAAAGAATTCCCATGCCTAGGATCAAACATTGATCTGAATAGTGACTGCAATCAAGAAATAAGAAGACTAGGAATGGGAAGGGCATCTATGAAAGAACTAGAAAAGACCCTGAAAGGCAGCTAACAACAACTAAGTCCCCTAAACTAGGGACTACATAGGGAGAGTGAAAGTCTACCAATCCACACTTACCAGGAGGCAACCATTTTGGTTGATGGGATCTGTTCACCTGTTAAGAAAGTTCCTGGCTGCCAATCCCACCCCATTTGTGTGAGAAATCTCTGGCACCATGAGAAATTGCAACAGGGACTCTGTTTCTCCCTGTCCCACTGGTGATTGCTCTTGGGAGCTAGTATATTAGGCAGCCAACTGCTTCCTGGGTGACAGGGAACAGACCCCTATTGTTCACAACTGGGGAGGGGTCAAGCCAGCATTCACTATGAAATACCATAACTATGATGCTCATACATCATAAAAACTATACAGAATTCTGCATCATCATCATCAAGGAGCCAGGAGGACTGAGGCACACCGAGGCGGAAGGAGAGAGGTAGGCCAGAAGGATGGAGGACTGAGGATGGAGCAAGTATGGAGATTATGGCCGGGAGGCCAGGGAAGCAGCTGCCAGTGGGAACCAGGGTGGATTCGAATCTGCCTGGTTCCCACATGGGCTGAATTGATTTATTTCTAAATAAATCAATTCAGCCCCCCCCCCCAAACCCCTTTTACCAGCATCTTTTTGACATGGGTTAAATGGGTAAAAACCATGCCCCTCCTTTCCCAATTGCTTCAGTAATTCGAATTAAGCGGGAACCATAGTGTTTTAAACTCTGCCTATTTTTTTAATGTCTTTAATGTTATTATAGTATTACTGTTTAATCCTGTTTTAATACTGGGAATGGGGGGCGGGGTAGGTCAAGGGTTGTTTTTTTTAACTCTATTGTAATTTGATGTATTTTATTGCCGTAAGCTGCCCGGATTCTTCGTGATTGGGTGGGCTAGAAATAAATCTTTATTATTATTATTATTATTATTATTATTATTAAACTGAATCACTTAGAATCACAATCTGATTTAAACCATAGTGGGAACAAGGCCTTAGATGATTGCCTTTTCCAGTTTCACTCACGTTTCTTTGCTTACAGAAAGAAGCTCTGCATAAGTATAGAAATCTCATTTCCTGGATCAGCTCTTTAATTTGTTTTTTTTTTTTTAAAAACGCTTTCCCTCAGCACTTTACATTGTCAGGGGCAGAGAAAAAGAAAGAAAAATCCTTATATTGTGTGCACTTTTTCACTAAACTGCAAATAGAGTAAACAACCGGGTCTAGCCTTTTCTCATCTTAAAGTAGGGATGGCCAATTGTGGAAGGGTAGTAGAAGTTGGAATGCTGTATCTTCTTTTTAAAAAATCCAAATTTATCTGGCTCCTAAATGCCCCCAAACACTCTCAATGTGGCATGGTGCCATTTTTGTCATAGGTTTTTTTCTAATTAAATTTATTATTGGGTTTTTACAATAAAACACATAAAATCACCAAACTACAAATCCCAGGATTCCACAGGAGGCAGACAAAGGAGTAAAAGTGGAATCATGGCACTGTAACAGTGTAATGCAGTATTGTCAGAGCACTTTTTTATAATGTGAGCGAGGGTTTTTAATCCCCATAACCATGGAACAATCAGGGCCAAATCTTGCCACACAGCAAATAATCTCCTATTGCCCTTTTCATTTTAAACATGAAACAGAAATCTGAATTACAACAACCTTGCTACTGTATCTTTACACAGTATT
>NW_024812456.1:0-2612 GCF_019175285.1 Sceloporus undulatus
GTTAGAATTCAGACAGGCTTCATGTCAGTCTGAGTTCTGATATAGTTCCAATCCACTCCCCCTCCTTCCTTCCCCTCCGTGTTGCTGAGTCTTCATCAATCTGGACCTGGAGCACCACCAATACAGGTGAATATAACCATTAGAAAAGCCTCATGTTATCTATCCAGCGCTAACTTACTATATTCCTGAGTTCTTGGATGATTGTGTGAGTGTATGATTGTTTTATGTGTGGATGAATAATAAACAGTATTCAGTTTTCATAAAACTTGTCTCTGTTGACCTATTTACCTTGGCTACCTTCGTATACATAGGATAGAGACCGCTCCTCTGTTTGAGCTAATGATAAATTCCCCAGACCAAGGTCTCCTTATTTACATGATGGAATGATTGACAATACATATCTCTTCTTAAACAGTTCTCCAGGATCCATAGGAAGGGACCTCAAAGGGCAAGTATTTAATCATTATTATTTGCAGATACTGAACGTGATGCATGATAATAAAAGATGTCAGTGTACCTGTTTAGGAATTGAGCCAACCGGTATTATAACATATACTGCACATTACTGACTGATGTGCTACCTTACTTAGAGCTAACTTACAGTTAAATTTCATTCATTTATAATACAGTTTTTACTGTGAAAGCATGGAAAAATATTTATGTACTGTCAGTACATTACATATGTGCGCCAATCCATTAATGAATTTTAGAATGTTTTTTACAATTATGAACATAAGTTTTATATTACATTTTTCAATTCCAGATAAAACACATTCCTACAAAGATGCCTCAATGGCAGATTGCACCCCTCCCCAAATCAAAGTTGTAACCTAAAATCCCTTTTCTTCCACCTACAAGGAGGCTTGTTCTGAGTTGAAAAACAAAGAAGTCAGGGTGTTTAGACGTGTTAAGCCGAGAACCCAGCAACAAAATGTGCAACTCACTCCTGAAAATAATGAGGTGGGCATGGGCACAAGCGAAAATGAGCCATGTACTAGTAGAATTCAGGTGCCAGAGACCAAAGTAAGGTCGCAAAGACATTGCTAGGCTAGACCCTTTGTGGGAGCAGCCTTGGGTTGATGGTGAATTGGATATGGGAATGGGCACCAAGACAAGGAAGGGATTTTTGGGTGCATATTTGATTGGCAACAAGACAAAATCTTCCAATACAGAAATGAGCCTCATAAAATTAGCATTGGTTTTTTCAAAATACATTTCCTTCCAATTAATCTCTTTTGCTAGCCAATCATTGCTGTTTTCAATAATCATTTTAACATTCTCTTTGGAACACTGAATCAATTGTTCACACATTTTCTCACAGGTCGATTTCTCATTTCTTCTTTTAATCATCGCTAATTTCTCCAACAGCGTCAGGCTTTGACGTTGCCTGGCGATGTACATGGCTGGAAATATAAAAACAGTTCAGATAGTAACTTCCTGCATGTCACCCAAATTTTTAAAAGTAAACATTACATATATTATATTGTAATTTTAAAATTTGTAAATATTAAACATCATTTTAAGATATATGTAATATAATGCATATATATTACAATATTATATATTAATCAAATTTAGAATATTTATAATAAATAAATTTCGTAATATAAAAATATAATGTTAAAAATTTTTAGTAATTAATAACTTACTTAAATAATACTAACAGTACACTACAATAGAAGAATACATGTAGTCCAATGTATAATTTTATGAGACCAAAACAATCTACCATAACAAAATATTATGTAATACTTTAAATTTTTCAGAATTGTCATATATATAATTAATATTAAAAAATTTAAAATTTGAAATAAATTTACAATTTATTATACATTTATATTTATGTGTGTATATAAAATTCTTATATGTGTATATAAAAATTTAAATTATTAAAAGTATTTAAAGTATTAAAGTTGAACATAACAAACATACCTATAATGTTAAACATAAATTTATATTTAATATATGTCATAAAAATAATATTAATGTAATTATATATTTATTACAAATATATATTATATATATACTATTTTTTCATAGAAAGAATTATAGTAGTGGCTATCTCTGAGGAAGAACCCTCCCTTTATTTCTCCACCATCTTCCCAGCTTTCTTTCTCCATCTTTCCACCTTCCATCACTGTACCTTTCTCTTATCTCATAAGGGAATGATGATTTCCCTTATGAGATAAGAGAAAGAACACCATCTTTCCCATTTGTTCCATGGCCAGAATGTAAATTTGAATAAATTAATCCTTTTTGAGGCTGATGAACTTCTACTAAATTTGCTTCAATGTTGTGGAATGTTGGTATATGAAGTTTGTTGTGCCTCCTGACAGAGATAGCTAAACAAGTTTTCTAAACTACCACTCCCAGCCTTACAGAGCACCTCTGAACCCCTGATTCATTTAATAAATGATCATCACCATGAACAGATCTAGAAAAAATAGTGAGCAGCAGAAAATAGGGATAATTCTCACCACTGGGTTTCACTGGTTGGAGATTGGGAAATTCACATTCATTCTCTTCATCTTCAGGACACATATTTACATCTTGGCTATCCTTATGCTGAACATTTGCATTGCTGTTATTTTCACTATTTTCTCCAACAGTTA
>NW_024812457.1:0-1935 GCF_019175285.1 Sceloporus undulatus
AATCTACTGCAAATGGGAACTTACTCAGGGCCTATCTTTATAATTCAAGCAAAAAAGATACCAAATCAACTCGGTACAAAAAGGAAGACATTTTCTACATGAGAATGAAAAATAACTTAATAAAGGGGACAGTCAGAAAGAAGAAAGAAACAATCCCAGAAAAGGAGAAGAGAATAAGGATGAAGAGAGCTTAGCAGAAGAAACAGAAGAAGGAGAACTGTTTAGGAAACCAGATCCAAACACAAGAGAGGACGATATAGACGGAAAACATGAGGATGAAATGGGAAAAGACGGACATCCTATCATTGAATGTTAAAGGAATTAACAGCCCAAAAAAACCGAGGTAAACTTTCTCATTATTTAGGGAAACAGAGACTTGATGTAATTTGCCTTCAGGAAACCCATATAAAGAAAGAGGATATAAGATTGTTGGAAAATGCCAAATTGGGGAAAGAATACATAGCAGCCTCAAAAAAGAGGTGAAAAGGTGTAGTGATATATGTAAGGGATAAATGAGAATCTAAAGAGGTATTCTCAGACCCCAAAGGATACTTGGTTGGTGTAGAAGTTACTTTACAAGACCAAAAGGTCCTAATGGTGGGAGTTTATGTACCCTTAGAAAATAAAGGCCTGTTCTTTGAAAAATTGAAAAGACAAATGCCAGACCGTTTGTGAGATAGGCCCTTAATGATGGGAGATTGGAAAGGAGTGATAGATCCCTAGATATATAGAAAAGCAGACAACAAAACGTACTTAAAGCAAGGGAAATTGCCAAAATCTTTCTTTGACTAAAATAAGCCTTCACATTAGAAGATACTGGAGAATCAAGTATTCTCTGTCTAAGGAGTTTATGCTCTTTTCAAACTCCCATCAATCTTGGTCGAGAATAGATATGTTCTTTACTTTCTCCGACTATTAGCACAATGGTGGAAGCAGGAGAAACCCTAACAAAAATCCTATAGGATCACAATCCAATTTTATTGACTTTGAAGAATAAACCCAAGGAACTGATATGGAGACTAGATGAGACTTTGTTAAAAGATGGAAAAATTCTAGATAAAGCAAAACCAAACCCACTTAAATCTTTCTTTGAAAAAAATCTGAATGGAGACGTCAGCCCAGAGATCGTCTGGGACACAAGCAAAGCGGGAATGAGGGGTTTCTCTTTGAATACATCTTACGAAAGGAAAACAAATAGATAAAAGAATTGGAAAGAACTACAGGAAAAGTTAAAGGGTAAGGAACAATTACTTAAAGAAAAACCCCAAAACAAAATGATTCAACAACAGATTAAGAAGATTCAAAAGGAAATATCCAGATGGCTAATAGAAGACCAGGAGAAAGAATCAAGATACATCAAACAGAAACACTTTGAGAATGATAATAAACCTAGGAAATGTTTAGCATGGAAACTGAAAAAGGCAAAGGAGAAACGGATCTTTTCAAGGGTTAAAGAAGGGGATGAGATTTATTCCAACCAAAAAATATGAAAGAATGTTTATATAAATATTTCACAGATCTACACAAAGAAGACTATATTTCCCAGGAGAGGATACAAGAATCTTTGGACAGAGAAGACGTAGTAAAGATTGACGAAGAAGAGAGAATCGAACTTAATAAACCAATAACGGCTCCTGAGGTGCTAAAAGCAATCAGTAAAACCAAGACGTCCAAAGTGCCAGGGCTGGATAGCCTAAGTGCAGTATATTACAAGAGCTTACAGAAAGGGCTAATTAAACCCTTGTAGAAATCATGAATAGACTCACAAAGAAGAACATCTGACTCTTGGAAGATAGATGATATTGCACTGATTCCTAAAGAAAGTAAGGAGCTGCTGGAGGTGAAACATTTCAGACCCATTTCTCTCCTTAACAACGATTATAAAATCTTTGCAATGGTCTTAGCAGAAAGATTTTAAAAAACCCTACAAAATAT
>NW_024812457.1:2035-2612 GCF_019175285.1 Sceloporus undulatus
ACCAGGGCTGGATGGCCTAAGCGCAATCTATTACAAGAGCTTACAGAGAGAGCTAATTAAACCCCTAGTAGAAATCATTAATAGACGCTCACAAAGAAGAACGCCTGACTCTTGGAAGATAGATGATATTGCACTGATTCCTAAAGAAAGTAAGGAGCTGCTGGAGGTGAAACATTTCAGACCCATTTCTCTCCTTAACAACGATTATAAAATCTTTGCAATGGTCTTAGCAGAAAGATTTTAAAAAACCCTACAAAATATCATAAAGGAAGACCAAAGGGGCTTCTTCCCAAAAAGGCACCTTAGAAACAACACGAGGAATTTAATAGATATTATAGACTTCTATGAGAAGAAAACAGATAAAATAGCAGCTATGATTTTTCTTGAGGCCGAAAAGGCGTTCGATGAAGTTAATTGGAGCTTCATGCTGGAAACCTTAAGAAACATGGTTCTAGGAGATAACTTTATCATCTGGATAGATGCAATCTTTAGAAAACAAACAGTGAGGATTATTATTAATGGGGGAAAGCGAAGGCATTACCTGTAATGAGAGATACCCCTCTCTCCTTTGTTATTT
>NW_024812458.1:0-2611 GCF_019175285.1 Sceloporus undulatus
ACACCCTTAAATCACAGTAGCAGAGCACTGGAATTGTACAAAAAGTGAAAATAATAATAACGATGATGATGATGATGATGATGATGATGATGATGATGATGATGATGCATGATGGATAGGTGTGCAGATTAGAACCTTGGCACTAAGCAATAGGAACGAAACCAGGAAAAGGTGGGAGCTGCTCCCAGGAGTGAGTATATAAGAGGGAGGAGCAGGTTTGAAAGGGGTTGTTGTTGTTGATGTTTATTGTGCCCTGAGGGGTGAACAGCCATTGAGGCTAGGCTAGGCTGCTGTGAGGAGCAGTTAGAAACGGTTTTAGGTACCCAAGGGAGGAACAAAGAGTGTCCTTAATTATATTATTGTAGTGTCCTGCGGGAGACATGGTGTTTGGTGACTACTGGTATCACAGGTAGCCAGAAAGGTTATAAGATACAAAAGTTTAATAAGGATTCTGTGGGAACATGTACTATATAAAACTATAAAGCAGGGGTCGGCAAACTACGGCCCACAGGCCGCATCCGGCCCGCCAAGGCCTTGGGACCGGCCCCTGCCTGGTCCTGCCACCGCCTGGTCCTGCTGCCGTGGAGGAGGAAAAGGAGGCAGTGCTTGGGCTGCTCTGAGGGTGGAGGGGGCAGAAAGGGAGGCCGTGCGCCGCCCTCTCCACCCTCCCCCGCCCTCTCAGCCCCGCGCTGCCTCCTCCCCCTCACGGATTTGGGTTTGTTGCTGTGTGTGCCTTCCAAGTTGTTATGGCTTCTGTGGGGGTTTTCTGGCCAGTTTTCTTCAGAGGAGGTGGGGATGCCATTGCCATCCTCTGAGGCTGAGAGAGTGTGACATGCCCAAGGCAAAAAAAAAAAATTAAAATTAAAAAAAAAAGGAAAGAAGGAAAGAAGTAGTAGTTAATTTTTCAAACCCTTTCCTTCCTAATAAAGTCTTGTGTGCAGAAGAGGCGGGAGGGGGTTTGCTTTTGCAGAACTGCAAGGCTGCAGAAAAGAGAAAAGAAAAAAGAGAGAGGTTGCATAACGACTGGTTTGGTTTTTACTCCAAAATATTTTGTGTGCAGTGTATATAGGAATTATTTTTTATAATTTATTTATTTATTTATTTTAAAATAATTTATTTATTTATTTATTTATTTATTGGCTTCGGCCCCTCCAGTTGTCTGAGGAACAGCAACCCGGCCCCTGGCTCAAAAAGGTAGCCTACCCCTGCTATAAAGAAACAATTATAAAGACAAGCTAAATATGAAGCCGAAGGCTTTCATGGACGGCATCCATTGTTTTTTGTGGGTTTTTCGGGCTATGTGGCCATGTTCTGCTAGAACATGGCCACATAGCCTGAAAAACCTAAAGAACAAGCTAAATAAACTGTTAAATGGTGTAACTAATGAAGTATTTATACACCATATCCATTGTGAACACCATCCACTAAGAGATACTGTATTCAGCCTGACTTGCAATGAAATTTCCTTCTTTGTTTCAACAAGCAGCTGTCTGAAGTGATTTCAGAGACCTTAAAAATGCTACCAATACTGAGAAAAGTCTTTTAGGTTTAGGGATTTATTTGGTAATGGGTATGTGGTTGTCAAAGTTGGTGCCAAGCTGGGGGAAAATTTTGAAACTCAGAGGGCTGGCATCTAAAGAGAGTTATAGTGCTGGAGACACTTAAGAGAGTCCCGAGTTCAAGTCTCGCAGTGAAGAATTGGTGGGATATTGGCCATCACTTTCACATAATTGGTGGCCGTGGTGGGATCAAAAAGGCCCATTGGGTTTCCAACCAATTAAAGAAGTTGGGTGGGTGAGTCTCACTGTGACAGTAGGGCATAGGGAGGGAGGCAGGGTTGAGGGAGAGTCAGGAAGAGAGCGCAATGGCAGCAGCAGCCCATCATACGATTTCAAAGATGTGTGGTAATGGTTTATTCCACAAACAGTACAAGTTTGGTTTCATTTGCAAGTGCAGTTGTAGCAAGAACAGGGCTCATGCGGTAAAGCCCTAAGTAACTTTTCCATGTTCAACTCCTTCGAACCTGATGGAAATGTCATTCACCCATGCTCTGATTACCAGCAGAATGGACCTCCTTCTTCCTAGGCAGCTGTTGGTAAAGTAGGTTGGGGAAAGGTTACAGTCGTGGCAATAATGTCACAATTGTGACTAAGCAGCAGTTGTGAATATGGAGTATTTATGGATGAGTAGATCTAGGTAAGTTTTTCATATTCATGATTGCTCTTTAGTCACAATTGTGCCACTATTGTTATAATTGTAATCCCCCTCCCCCAGTACTTTATCAGGCGTCAGCTGTATGGCAGAGAAGAAGGTCCATTTTGCTGATGATTGGAACATGAGTGAAAGAGTTTGGCAGGTCAGGCCAGGGACTTTATCACACTAGATGACTCCCTCTCAGAAATGTGATTTAAAAGTAGAAAACCCCCACAAATGCAGGATGATTTTCAGACGACGTTTCTCCTAAACAGCAATAACGCAAAAATAAAGCAAACGGAAAGTGGACAAAAATGACACCTTTTTACTTGTAGGAAGTTCCTGAAATTAAAGGTTCACTTTATTTTCACATTATTGCTGTATGGTGGAAATGCGTTCAAAAGTCATCCTGCATTTG
>NW_024812459.1:0-2611 GCF_019175285.1 Sceloporus undulatus
GCTTGTACCTAACAATCCAATGGTCACTCTCTATAGACTCCAGAGCCTCACAAGCAAGCCCCCTCCCTCCCCTTTGCACCTCACCCAATTAGCACCTACATGCAAATTCCACTTCCTACCTCACTTTGCCCCTCAGCCAATCAGCACCCACATGCAAATTCCCCCTCGTACCTCACAGTCCAATGGTCAATCTCTATGGACCTCCCAAGCCTCAAAAGCAAGGCCCCTCCCTCCCCTTTGGCCTTCAGCCAATCAGCATCCACATGCAAATTCAACCTCCTACCTCAAAATCCAATGGTCACTCTCTATAGACCTCCAGAGCCTCACAAGGACAGCCCCTCCCTCCCCTCCCTCCTCATCCAATCAGCATCCACAGGAAAAATCCCCCTCCTACCTAACAATCCAATGGTCACTCTCTATAGATCTCCAGAGAGGGAGTTCACCAGGCAAGTCCAGCTTCATCAGGACTAGCCTGAAGAAAGGAGATTCTGCCCTTCATTACTGCCAACCGCCAGCCTGAGAGGAAGTACATCAGGCAGGTCCAGCTTCATCAGGACTAGCCTGGAAGAAGAAAGAGCCCTCCCTCCAATCCATCTGCCTTGGTCCAGGCCTCAGAGGGGACGTCATCCCCTTTCCCTCCACCATTCCCTTCTCCTTTTGTTTCGTGTTGTTTAGATTGTAAGCCTGAGGGCAAGGAACTGTCTCATTAAAAATAATAATTGTAAGCCGCTCAGAGAGCCATTAGTGCTTAAGGGTAGGGTATAAATACCTAAATAAATAAATAATAAATAAATATAGACATCCAGAGCATCAGAAGGAAGGCCATTTCCTGCCCTTTACCCCGCAGCCAATCAGCACCCACATGCAAGTTCCGCCTCCTACCTCACAATCCAATGGTCACTCTGTATCAACCTACAGAGCCTCAGAAAGATGTCCCCTCTCTTCCCTTTGCCCCTCAGCCAATCAGTATCCACAAGCGAATGCCCGCTCCTACCTCACAATCCAATTGTTATTCTCTATAGATCTGCAGAACCTCACAAGTAAGGTCCCTCACTCCTTTTTCCTCACAGCCAATCAGCACCCACATGCAAATTCCCCCTCCTACCTCACAATCCAATGGTCGCTCTCTATAGACCTCCACAGCCTCACAAGCAAGACCCCACCCAGGGCTTTACCCCTTAGCCAATCACCACCCACATGCAAATGCCCCCTCCTACCTCACAATCCAACTGTTATTCTCTATAGACCTCCAGAGCCTCAGCAGGAAGGCCACTCCCTTCCCTTAGCCAATCAGCACCCACATGAAAATTCACCCTTCTACCTCACAATCCAATGGTCACTCTCTATAGAACTCCAGAGCCTCAGAAGTCTCCTCCCTGCCCTTTAGCCCTCAGCCAATCAGCACTCACATGCAAATTCCCCCTCCTACCTCACAATCCAATTGTTAATCTCTATAGACCACCAGAGCCTCACAAACAAGGCCCCTCCCTCCCCTTTGCCCCTCAGCCAATCAGTATCCACATGCGAATGCCCGCTCCTACCTCACAGTCCAATGGTTATTCTCTATAGAACTGCAGAACCTCACAAGTAAGGTCTCTCCCTCCTTTTTCCTCACAGCCAATCAGCACCCACATTCAAATCCCCCCCATCTCACAATGCAATATAGACCTCCAGAGCCTCAGAAGGAAGGTCCATCCCTGACCATTGCCCCTGAGCCAATCAGCACCCACATGCAAATTCCCCCTCCTACCTCACAATACAATGGTTGCTCTCTATAGACTTCCAGACCCTGCCAAGGAAGGCCCCTCCCTCCCCATTGTCCTCAGCCAATCAGCACCCACATGCAAATTCCCCCTCTTACCTTACAATCCAATGGTCACTCTGTATCGACCTACAGAGCCTCAGAAGGATGTCCCTTATCTTCCCTTTGCTCTTTAGCCAATCAGCATCCACATCCAAATTCCGCCTCTTAACTCACAATCCAAAGGTCACTGTCTATAGACCTCCAGAGCCTCAGAAGGAAGGCCCCTACCTGCCGTTTGCCCTCAGCCAATCAGCACCCACATGCAAATTCCCCCTCCTACCTCACAATACCATTGTTACTCTCTATAGATCTCCAGAGCCTCACAAGCAAGGCCCCATGCAAATTGCCCATCCTACCTCACAATCCAATGGTCACTCTCTTTTACCTGAGAGAACACCTCTCTTTTAAGCTCTAGGTTCTCCAGTGCAACTCTGTGGTCAATCTGTGCCAGGCATTGACCACAGAATTGAACTGGAGGAGCTACAAATGCCTAGTGGAGAGTTCTCTCTAGGAATCTCTAGGTCCTTCAGCGCGATTTTGGGTTAAAGTTGACCACACATTTGCTCCAGAGGACCTAGAGATTTCTAGAGGGGACGTATTAATTAAATCCATGAATAATCAAAGCTCCAAAACCCATGATAGGTTCTCCTTATGGTCATCATAAGTTAGAAACAACATGAAGGCACAGAACACACACACATGGCACATTCTTACTAGTAATTGTTTCTGTTTTTCTTCTCTTTCTTTGTGGTGATGGTGATATACTACTGCAGCTGCCATCCACAGCTTCGTATGTGTCTTCCAACT
>NW_024812460.1:0-2611 GCF_019175285.1 Sceloporus undulatus
AAAGATAGGTGGGCATCGTGGGGAATTTGGGGATTAGCCCACGAAGCCGTCAATGCTTACCAACGATTGGCAGCAATAGAGGAAATTAGGAAGAACCAAATAGAAGAGGCTGTAGCTCAGGTGAAGGAAAAAGCAGCGGAGAATGTGGTGCACCTTAGAGCTAGAGAAGAGGCAGTTCGCCAGCTGGAGCAATCAAAAGCCGAAGTCGAGCTGCTTAAACAGTACATCACAGATCTGGAGGGAAAGCTTAAGCAGGCAAAGCAAGCCGCAGACTATGTGCTAGCCCGCAAATTGGCAGGAAACCCAAAAGCAGATCACACCGCATGTGAAAAACAGATCAGGGAACTCAAGGCAACTTTGGACCTCCAACACTCAGTAGTGTCTACCGTAAGCCCTCAGTACTTGGAGGCAGTAGACTGGGAAGAGGAGCCACAACACGTTCCCCCAGAGGCCGAAATTCCGCCGCCCTACAATCCCCAGTGGGAAGGGAGCGGGAAAGAGGACATTCAGACTTCCCGGCCGTCCGGACCAACCACCCTAAGTCCACCGGCCCCAGTAGAGCCAGTGAAAACCCGAAGGATGGTAGAGACTAGGGAGACCGAGGATGACGGAACGGTGACCAAAACGGTAGTAGAGACAGTCTCATGGTCACTGACCGAAGTCCGGGCCATAGCCGAGCATTTGGGAAAGTTAAATGCTCAGACCGGGGTACAATGGATGACCAGTGCATACATTTCATATCCCAAAGCCAAGGGCCAGGACCTGACACAAGTAGCCCGCATGTGTCTGGACCCCGCATACATAGGAGCCTTTGAAACCGCAGCCATCACTATAGATCTGGCCAATGTAGAGATTAGTGAATGGATGACCAAGGTGGCGAGTGTCCTTTGGCCAGGTACGCTACTGCGCACCAAGTATCAATTAGAGAAACAGACTGAGGACGAAGCCCCTGACGCATACGTGGCCCGGAAAAAGATCTTAGCCATTCTGGCTGGAGAGGTACACCTCAATGCCGAGGGCCAACCGATCCTAGATAACCGCGATTTTATCGCCGAGGTGTACGAAGGTCTGCACGTAATGGCAAAGACCTATTTGGGCCCCGCATCTCTAAAACTACACACCACTACTTGGGCCCAGTTCATGGAAAATATTAGCGCAGTGTCCCGAATGTATTGGAGTGTGAGGGCAGAAAGGGAGTTGAACATGGGAGGAAACAGGCCCCCCCGGACAGGGAGCCGGAAGGGAGGCAGAGAAGGAGAGCCCATTCACGCGGTGACCTACCGCAACAATGGCCCCCACTCACCGCAGCAGGGAGATCACAAGTCAGGGAACCCCACCCAGACCAGGAAGCCTGAGTACTACCGAAAGGAGTACCGAGGGCCCCCGACCCAGAGGGACCAAGCCCGGGGAGACATGGGGGGGGGCGATTTCCCCACAAACCAGGAACATCATATGGAGACAGCTGCTAAAATTGGGGGTGCCACGAAAAGACATAGACAATGTCCCCACTGACGAGCTGGCACTTATCCTGGCCAAACGATCTGAAGAGCTGAGCCAGCAAGTCCCTCCACCGAGAGAAAACTCAGATTAGGACAGCCCGGGATCCCTTAAGATCACAGGATCTGAGGCAGGACCTAGGATCCCTCGGGCTCAGCCCCTGCCTGCCAAGCCAAAGCGCACCGGGCCCATTAAGCCCAACCGAAAGCCTGCCCCGGTTGCGCCCATAGTTAATGTTCCCACAACCAATTCCTCCACTCTTCCACCCGATCCACCAAAGCCGTTGCCATGCCCTCAAATCATAGCCAAACTCACGCCCGATCTCTGGGGGCACCCGCTAGTTGAGGCTGAGATAGGACAGGACCCTGTCATCCCGGCGCAACTCCTAGTAGACTCTGGAGCTGCGGTAAACACTATGCATCCAGACCTGGCCAGAGCCGGAGCTAAAACTCCCGCCAGCATGGAGCTAATGGGATACGGGAAGGGCCGGCAACACGCAGCCATTTGGAGAGACATCCCCTTACAGATCGGACCCATTCTAGACCATGTTAAGGCCTGTGAGAATCAAAGAGAGGACGATGGGATTTTAGGGGTAGGATTCCTTAAACGCCACAAGTTGACCATAGACCTAGCCAACGGCTTCCTCTGGCAGCTTGAGGAGGGACCGCTCCAGATCTCGGCCATCCACAGATGTGCCGCCCTCAAGGCCCCAATGATTCTCTCTCCCATAGCCACAGACCCATGGGTACAAGAGTTCCCCGAGGTCTGGATCACAGACAAAATGGAGTGTGGCACCGTTAAAGGAGCCTGTGTCCTCATTGAAGGGAAAGATCCCCCTCCTCAGAAGCAATATAGATACCCACGAGAAGCGGAGGAAGGCATAGCGAAGACCATAGAAGGTCTCCTCAAGTGGGATGTGATCCTGCCCATGCAGTCTGTGTGTAACGCCCCATTGTGGCCCGTATTAAAGGCAGACGGTGTCACTTGGAAAATGACCGTAGACTTTAGGGCCCTCAATGCAGTCACCCCTCCAGTGGCCCCCGTTGTGGCTAAATATAACGAGATTCTAGCGGCCATCGCTGCTGGGGCAAAATACTACAGTGTGATTGATCTA
>NW_024812461.1:729-2611 GCF_019175285.1 Sceloporus undulatus
ATAGATGGATAGAAGAATAGACAGATGAATAGATAGATAGATAGATAGATAGATAGATAGATAGATAGATAGATAACCAAACAGGCAGCAACATTGGAATGAGTGGGGAAAGGTTCCATGGGGAACGAGCCGGATGGTCACGTAGGACATGGCAGCAGGTAATTTATGAGGGGCTATTGGGAATCTGAGCCCAATCCGGTATACAGCCTTAGATCTCTGCGCCATAGGAAAGCCAGGAACCAAATGGTCAAAACCCCCCTCCTTACTTTTACAGATCAAAGAAAGGGGTTTTACATCAAAGGGAAAGGTGCTGGGAAACAACTCATTGGGAGGGGCTGGAGGGAATCTTAAGGTTCTGATTTCATTCTGGGTCTTCAGTTTTGGCAAAGACGTGGCAAGAATACTTTGTTCCAGTTCTATCAATAAATTTTCTGTTTCATCTGAAGTTTGTTGTGGATCTTTGGCCAGAGTATTTCCAGAGTCTCACAGTTTGCCAAAACAGCCTAAATGACGACCAAGGAACCTCCGCCACCAGGAAAGGTGCCAGCCGCTTCAGGAGGGATTTCGGAGTGGGAGAAATCTCTCGAGGACGCTGAGCAGCGGGGAGCCAGACCCAAGCAAATGGGCGATGGAGGCGGACTACTGGAGGAGCTGTGGTTCCCTTCTCCCTTCTACATGTTTTGGGCACAAAGATGAAAAGAGTAAAAACAAAAGAGATTCCTAGCAGATGCAAATTATTTTGTTAATTGGAATTGATCCCCACACGCACCAATCCATGAAAGCTATGTTAGTAAGCAAATTCTGGAGTCAGTGAAGATCTTGGAAGATTTATCTGTTATCTCATTGAGATAGGCACACTTGTGCCCTAAATATTTTAATGCTGGTTAAAAAAAAAAGATTGATGCGGGCCCATACAGACAGGCCAAAATAATGCTGCTTTGGGTCACTTTGGAGGTATGCTGTTTAAATAATGCATGCGTCCTAAGAGTCCAGAAGCAACATCAAAGCCATGTTCCAGTCCTAATGACTCCCCTCCCTCCCTCCCCTCCCCTCCTCTCCTTCCTTCCTTCTGGCTAGGCACTATGCTAAAGTGGGAGTTGCAGTCACATATCTCTAAAACCATACTTGAATCACCCTAGGGGGAGGGAGAGGGGGAGCTGCCAAACCCATGAACATCAAACTCACGAGGTCCAAGACCACGAATTTGGAGGGCCAAGTGTATTTGTCATTCTTCCCAGAGTCCACTTGCTCCACAGACTCCTTTCTCCAAGGTCAAAACGTTAGTTTTAGCTGTTTTACGGTAATTCACTGTGTTCTTAAATATCTGCTTGCAAAGAGGTAGCTTTGTCAGTTTGTTTCTGTATAAAAAGAGAATTAATCTTCTCCTTTGTGTATTGTTTTTATCCAGCTATTTGTTTGATTGTAATGTTTTAATGGTTTTAAAATCTGATTTTAATTAAGAATGAATGATGGATATTTTTATATTGTTTGTAATGTTTTAAATTGTGTGTGTGGGGGTTTCTTTGTTTATTGGGTGTTTTGTATATTTCCATGCCTGGTGGAGAACAAAGAGGAGCAGAAGCAACCAAATGCAGATCAAGATCCACTGGCGTTCTTCAAGGGGGTTTCAGTGGATGACAATTACCAGACTGATGCTTCTCCTATCCCATCTGCTCACTACCAGCATCAGAACGGTTGGTGGCAATGGGTTTGCTATTGCAGAAAAATGGTAAGTCAATGGCAAGGTTAGTTGTTGTGAAGAGAAAAAGAGAATACCAACCTCTGTAAATGACAACAAAAGACACACATGCACGTGTAAGGTTGACCTATGCCTCTGTATGTTGGCCACCTTTGTCATAATTCAAGTAGATCCATTCGCATG
>NW_024812462.1:0-726 GCF_019175285.1 Sceloporus undulatus
CTTGTAGAGAGGCATGTTTTGGCTGCAGGTGCCAAAACAACCTATTCAGTCCTAGGTATGGTGAGCCTTGACGGAGGGAAGACTCTGTCTCTGGCAGCAAGACACTGATGGCTGCCCCATCTGGAAACCTCATCTCAATAAAATTGTTGCTAACATTTAGTAGGTTGTAGCCTTTCCTAAGAGAGCCAGTGTGACATAGTGATTTGAGTGCTGGACTATGACTCTGGTTTGATGGCAATGACAAAGACCTTCTGAACAAATCTTGCTAAGAAAATCCCATGATAGGTTCACTTTAGGTTCGATATAAGTAGGAAATGACTTGAAGTCACACAACAACAACAAAACCTTTCCCACGCACAAGCTTCTGTGTTCAGTTGAGAAACAATGAACCAAAATCCCCCAAAGATATTTAAGTTTGATGAGAGGACACCATTTTGTCCCGGCATCAGCTCTGTTCTTCTTCATTTCCCCCATATTTTCCCCAACCTTCCTTTTCTTATTAACATTAAGAATATTGAGCTTTTGTGGGAAGTGCATTTGCCAGATGCTTATTATGTGCAACCAAAGTTTCTGATTATTGAAATGTATCCTTAACAGGCTTTTGAGTCTGCATCAAGCACCCATTTTGAAACATGGTTTTTTTTAGGGGGGGTAGTTGTGAGAAGAAGAGGAAGAAAATAATAATAATAATAATAATAATAATAATAATAATAATAATAATAATAA
>NW_024812462.1:736-2611 GCF_019175285.1 Sceloporus undulatus
TAATAGCCATCTCCAAACAAAAACAGTATTTTCAGAATTCCACTCTACTGCTTTCAGACTGTTTCTATCAACCCTCTTATTCATTTTGATTTATTTCCATCCATAAGCAGACTAACGCTTTTCTATGCTTTTATTGTTCTTGGAGAATAGGCCTTCTATTGGCGAAACATAATGTCTCTGCGACCACTACTATGCTCAATGCAGATCTTCATTAATCTGCAACCACAGTACAGGGCTTTTAGCAACGAGCACTTTTGATGGGAATTGAATTTGATACTGCATTATGGTCGTAGGGCCTCCTCACAATAGGCTGTGTTCTTTTCTGTGTCTGTGCACAATCAGAGAGACCCAATTAAATAATTTGGTGCAATAATGGAGAACAAAAGCGGACGAGGGCTTAAAGTGAGGGCTGGAGCATTTGTAGTCTCCTCATTCTGTATCATGTTAATTAATTTGCCTCAGAAAAAAAACACACGCACACACACCAAAAGAAAGAACATAATGTGAAACTGCATAGCTCATCTACAACATGGAGGCACTTTAAATGCAGATACCATACCAAATCAAACACTGAACAAAAGGACGCTTTCAGTCTTGCCATTGAAGAGAATTGGAGTGGGGAGGGGTGGGGAGAAAGGCAAAAAAGAGATATAGTTGTGGGTGATGCTAATGTGGTCATTGGGAATCACTGTAGTATTCAAGGGAGAGAGTGATTTGTTGACTGTAGAAAAAAAAGGAAAAAGCCTTCAAAATGATGTTATTTTGCACCTTAATTGGTGGCTATGTTTCACACCACTAATACAGTATATGGTTGCATTTATTATGCTGAGATTTTCCTGGAACAAGGATTTAGTGGTCTTATTTCTGAAGTTCAGGATGCTCCGTCAAGGTTTTCTGTGTGCTTACAGAGGCCTGTTAGAGACAGCCAAAATAAAGCTGCTTCAAGTCACAGTGGAGATATGATGTTTCAATGATGCATGCGTCCTAAGAGTCCAGAAGTCACACCAAAGCCATGTTCCAGCCCTAAGGACTGGAGTGTGGCTTTGGGGTGACTTCTGGACTCTTAGGATGCATGCATCATTGAAACATCATACCTCCACTGTGACTCGAAGCAGCTTTATTTTGGCTGTCTGTAACAGGCCAGAGAGCTACTTATAGTACTGACAAACTAGTAACCAATACAAAGACATGAGAGGGTAATATACATGAAAGCACAGTTCCTCCAGACATTGATGGATTCCATTCTCCTCACTCCCATGCAGCCTAGAAACTGGTTGTATAGGAAGTAGTTCATCCATATGTGGATGGTCACAAGCTCCCTATCCCTAGGCTATGCCATTCTTACACCAAAAATTAAACCAGATTGTTCCATTACAGGCCCCTTAAAGAGGTGCCCATGATATCACATTCCCTTTGTAATCAACTACAAGAGCTGCTATAAGGCTAACCTGAGATTTAACATATCCTTTTCTGAATCCTTGTGATAAGACAGGAAAGAAATCTAAAAATCTAAAGTAGGTTTCTTCTTCTTGCCCTCAATTCAGTACAAGAGTCAGCTACTATGTTATACAATCGATCTAAAACCCATTAAATTCATTAAATTGTCTTACTCGTGAGATCGGGGGGGGGGGGGAGATTATCATATCCCCATATGCTTATCCCATTCTTCTCCCGTCGGTAAACAGTAATGGATGTGTCACTGGGTATTAACAGGAATTGCAGATTATTGTGATAATCTCCCTCCCCCCGATCGTGCAAATGAGACGATTTAATGACGGGAGGAGGACACTTGCCTCCCAAGTGATAATATCCATTAAGAGCCTATTGATGGGTTTTGCTTGTCAATGAAAAAGTGCACTGTGGTAATGAATGGAA
>NW_024812463.1:0-2610 GCF_019175285.1 Sceloporus undulatus
CCCCCCACCATATGCGGCAACCGCA
This sequence comes from Sceloporus undulatus, assembly GCF_019175285.1. NCBI lineage: Eukaryota > Metazoa > Chordata > Lepidosauria > Squamata > Phrynosomatidae > Sceloporus > Sceloporus undulatus. The sequence goes on from NW_024812463.1 coordinate 26, forward strand.
GATTCTTCAGTCTGTCTCAGAAGTTTCACCACCTGCCCTATAAGATGACACCCGGCGTATAAGACGACCCCCGACTTTTGAGAAGATTTTCCTGGGTTAAAAAGTAGCCTTATACACCAAAAAATACAGTAACTGTTACATGGATTTGTAATTGGTTGACCGGCCGAACCCAAAGGCTGCTCAACAGTGGCTCCTTTTCATCCTGGAGAGAAGTGACCAGTGGGGTGTCCAGTGGGGTTCTGTCCTGGGCCCAGTGCTATTCATCATCTTTATCAATGACTTGGATGACAGAAATGGGGGCATACTTATCAAATTTGCAGATGAAACCAAATTAGGAGGAGTAGCTAATACTCCAGAGGACAGGATCAAAATTCAAAATAACCTGAATAGACTAGAAAGCTGGGCCAAAGCAAACAAAATGAAAATCGACATGGAGAAGTGTAACGTACTACATTAAGGCTGGAAAAATGAAATGCACAGATATAGGATGGGGGACACCTAAATGACACTATGTGTGAAATGGATATAGGAGTCTAAGTAGACCACAAGTTGAACATGAGTCAACAGTGCGATGTGGCAGCTAACAAGGCAAATGCGATTTTAGGCTGCATCAATAGAAGTCTAGTGTCTAGATGAAGAGAAGTAATAGTCCCACTCTATTCTACTCTGGTCAGGCCCCACCTGGAATATTGTGTCCAGTTCTGGGCCCCACAATTAAAAAAAGATGTTGAGAAACTGGAGTGTGTCCAAAGGAGGGCGACTAAAATAGTGAAGGGTCTGGAAACCATATCCTATGAGGAACAACTTAGGGAACTGTGGATGTTTAGCCTGGAGAAGTGAAGGTTAAGAGGTGATATGACAGCCCTGTTTAAATATTTGAAGGGATGCCATATTGTGCAGGGAGCAAGCTTGTTTTCTGCTGCTCCAGAGAACAAGAACCGGAGGAATGGATGCAAGCTCTAGGAAAAGAGATTCCACCTCAACATTAGGAGAGACATTGGGACACACTCCTTCCTCAGAGTGTATTGGAGTCTCCTTCCTTGGAGGTTTTTAAATAGGGGCTGGATGGGCATTTCTCACTATGCTTTGATTGAGAGTTCCTCCATGGCTGGGGGACTGGATGGCCCCAGTGGTCTCTTCCAACTCTATGATTCTCTAATTCTGTGATTGTGAGATTACAATGGGACAGTCTCAATGCTTAAGGTAAGGAGCAGCAACCTGAAGTCACAATAGCGCCATCTGAATACCTCAGGCAAGGTGCATCAGCCTGAAATCAAAATGGGCAGACTCAATGCATGAGGGTAGGAGCATCAGCCTTAGGTCACAATGGGCCATTCTCAATCCTTCAGAGAAGGTGCTTCAGGCTGAAGTCACAATGGGCCAGTCTCAATCCTTCAGGTAAAGAGCACCAGCCTCAACTCATAATAGTCCTATCTAAATCTTTAAGGCAAGGAGCTTGAGTGTGAGATCACAATGGGCCAGTCTCAATCTTCAGGAAAGGAGCATCAGCCTGACGTCACAATAGTCCCATCTTAATGCTTCAGGTTTGGAGCATCAAACTCAAGTCACCATGGGCCAATCTTAATCTCTCAGGCAACGAGCATCAGCCTGAGCTAATGGGCCAGTGTCATTCCTTCAGGTATGGAGCACCAGTCTGAAGTGACCATAGTCCCATCTAAATCCTTCAGGAAAGGAGGATAAGCCTGAGATCACAATAGGCCAGTCTCAGTTATTCAGGTAAGATGCATGAGCCTGAGTCACATTGGGGCAGTCTAGCCCTTCAGGTAAGGAGCATCAGACTGAAATCACAATGGGACACTGTCATTGCTTCAGGCAAGGAGCATCAGACTGAGATCACAATGGGACACGATCAATGCTTCAGGTAAGGAGCATCAGACTGAGATCACAATGGGACACTATCAATGCTTCAAGTAAGGAGCATCAGACTGAGGTCACAATGGGCCAGTCTCAAAATGGCTGCTGGACCACAAAATGGCTGCCAGAACACAAAATGGCCACCTCAACTTTAGCGCTTCACAGTTGGCAGTTTGAGGCCTTCAGGAAACCCTTAATGGAGGATGTAAGGTCCCTAAAGTCAGAAGTGACCCCAAACAGGATTTCCCAACCTTAACAATACCTAAAGGTTTTCCTGATGCTCTAATATAGAGACTCCCTGAGATAGTCAGTATTCGCAAGCAGAGGAGGGGAGAGCACTGGAGAGGCTTATCTTGGGGTGGCTCTGGATCTCTGGTGCCACAACAAACTACAAATCCCAGGATTCCACAGGATGGAGCCAGGAGAGTTAACACATTTTCGAACTGGAATATTTCTGCAGTGCAGATACAGCCTGAGCTGGTTGTAAAAGGGTCGAAGCACCCAAGTCTGTTATTTACCTTCTTAATAATGGTTTTGCTTTCAAAAAATAAGCACTTTGTTTTTCTGTCTAATCCTTATTTTTGTTGTTGTTTGTTTGTTTCTATATTTGTTTGTTTCATTCTTGGTAATATGAGATGGTCTGGTTTGTCAGCTTCCATCATGCATAAAAATCTCTTAATAAGAAAACTGAAGAGACTTTTAAAAACTTC
>NW_024812464.1:0-678 GCF_019175285.1 Sceloporus undulatus
GACCAACTCAAACTGATCCAGTTTAATGGAGTCCACGGAGGCTCTGGATGCCTCTACCCTTGGTTCTGCCCTAATGCTGGCGTTAAGACCCTCGTTTATCCGAGAGGTTTTATCCACGAAGAAGTTGTTAAAAAGGTCACAGCAGGCCTTAGAAGGTTCAAGGATCTGGTTCAGGGTGGGAGGGAGCTGAGTTAGCTCCCTAACCACCCTGAACAACTCTGCTGGACGCGACTCCACGGACGCGACACGAGCACCATAGAACGAGTTCTTAGCTGCTCATATTACCTCTCCATAGTCCTCCAAAAGGTTGTCCAGGAGAGCCTTGTCAGGTAAACGCAGGTGTTTCCGCCAGCGGTGCTCTAGCCGTCGCAGGACCCGCTTCCTCACCCGGAGATCTTCCGTATACCAGGGCTTACGTTTGGAAGTGGGCCTGAGAGGGCGCTTGGGAGCGATACTGTGTATAGCCCTAGAAAGACCGGTATTCCAGATACCAGTCAGGGCATCAACAGAGTCGCCGTCATTTCCAACCATGGTCCCCTCTAAGGCTTCTTGGAACCTTTTGGGTTCCATCAGCCTTCGAGGGTGGACCATCCTAGTAGGTCCACCACCCCCGGGGGGGATCTGGGTAGGAGCCTTGATTTTTGCCTCCACGAGGAAATGATCCGTCCATGACAGGGG
>NW_024812464.1:778-2610 GCF_019175285.1 Sceloporus undulatus
TGATCCGTCCATGACAGGGGGAAATATTAGTTATTTCCGCCCACGGATTTTCCGCATCCGTACAAAAAAACCAAATCCAGTGTATTACCCGCAAAATGCGTAGGACCCGAAATCAGCTGGGACAGGCCCATGGCCGCCATGGTATCCATGAATTCCCAAGCCGCACCGGATGGAACATAGTTGGCCGCGAAGGGGATGTTGAAGTCACCCAGGACTAACAGCCTGGGTGTCTCCAGCAGCAGCTCCGCAACCAACTGTGTCAGCTCGTTAAGGGAGTCTGTTAGTGCACGGGGTGGCCGATACACCAACAGAATCCCCAGACTGTCCCTAGTCTTCAGGGTCAGGTAAATACACTCGATAAAGGAAGTTTGACAGATGTGGTTCCTGGTGAGAAACAAGGTGTTCTTATGTACCAAGGCCACACACACACACACACCCCGCCCACCTAACCTGTTCTGGTCCTTCACCGAAAACCCGGCAGGGAGGGCCTGCGCCCACACAGCATCTCCCTCAGGCCCAAGCCAGGTCTCGGTAATGCAAGCCAGGTCGCACTTGCTGTCATCCAGCAGATCGTAAATTATGTGGGTCTTATTATTGATCGACCTGGCATTGCATAGGAGCAGCGACAGGGTTTGTGGCACGGTTGGAATGACCCTCAGGTCCCTTTGGTTGGGAGGGGGACAGGAAGGGGAGATAGATATGACGCATCGATCTCGCCTTCCTCTGTAAAAGCTTCTGGGTTTTTTTTGATGAGCAATTAAATGGGGGTTTTGGGGATACAGGAATGAGGATGGAAGACAGAAGCACCCAGAATTCATTTGTGGAAACACAGAGTAAATGGATGAACATTTTCAGGATAAAATTTTAGTTAGCTTTTCTGAGAAAAATGCAATAAATCCCATAAAACAATTGAGCATTAGACGGCTTTCTTCAGTGAGTTTGCATTCAACACATAAGGTAAAAGGAGAGAGAACTGTTCCTTCTAAGTTGCCAATATATGAGGCTTTTAATATAAGCAAAAACCCTTTCAAGCTAAAAAAATATGCACAGGCAAGCCACCCTGTCTTATTCACTTCTTTTTTTGTTATGTTAATTCCTCAAGCACAATGTGAAATATGCTAAATTAGTGCCATTTTGAGATCAATAAATGGAAGCTGCACATATTACAACATTTTCCTCTTACTCATCTTCCTTCATTTGAACTGTCAGAAGGCTAATTTGCTTTCAAGTGAGATTTAAACCCTTTCTTCCTCACCACTACTTCCCTTTCTCATCAGAAACCACTTTCTGTGGTTTTTCTAATGAATCTCAAAGATGGATATTTAAAAAAGAACCCTTTCATCAAGATGGCATTGCCATTGAACTTCTACAAAAGAAAGTATCAAGACAGACGCAAGATTTTAAGAGCAGCAGGCCTGATTTGAAAGCACGCACACACACACTGCTATATATATATATATATATATATATATATATATATATATATATATATATGTTTTTGTTTTTATATATGTATGTATGCTGTATCCAGTTCAGAAATAGTTTACATAAAATATATCCTGTGTACATAAATACATAAATTGAAATATATTTCAAAATATATATTCCAAAAACCTCATACCAAAATATCTCATATTTTGCATGTTTATGTAGAACACATTTATCAAGGTTTAAAAATACACCGTCATATATGTTGTTGTTGCTGTTGTTGTTGTGTGCCTGGCTTCTGGTGACCCTATTGAGAGGTTTTCTTGGCAGAATTTCTTCAGAGGTTTGTCATTGCCTCTTCAACAGCCCCATCCTCCTCATCATCTTTTTTATATGCAAAACAA
>NW_024812465.1:0-2610 GCF_019175285.1 Sceloporus undulatus
ATACAAGGACTCCCTGAAACAACACCTCAGGCTCGGCCAAATGGATCACCGACAATGGTCTGCCTTGGCCTCACATCGGGAGGCATGGAGATGCACTATCCAGGATGCTACAGCCTTTTTTGAAAGCTCACGCCGAACGAGTCTCGAAGAGAAACGACAACGCAGAAAGAACCACAACCCGGAAACATCACCCAAGGAGACTTTCTACTGTGCTTTCTGCAACTGGACTTGTGCATCTCAGATTGGCATTTTTAGTCATCAATGCGCTTGTAGAAAGCGCGGGATGAGTCCTTCCTGAATCTTCGTTCGGAAAGTAAAGCCAGAGAGAGAGGTTTGTTACAATAATCAAGCAGTATATTATCCACAATGGAAATTCCAACTATCTCATGACGATTAAGCCATTTCTGCTTAATACCAGTCAAGTTTGCACATTAATAAACAACCTCAATATGAATCTCATGCCAAGCCATGAAAAGTTAGTTTAAGAAATACCACTCCCAGAATCATCCATCCACCACAGCCATTGACCATGCTGGCAAGGGAGTTTGCGGAGTTGTCATCCAGAAAAGTAACTTTTCTGAACGCTGGTTCGGAGTACAATTTAAAGCTGCCTCTAATATTGTAGATTCTGAAAATATTAAAGTCTGGTCCATTTGGGCTATAGATATCACCCTTGAAACTCTTGGATGTGGTTCAGAGGAAGAATCAGAATGTACAACTGTTACAATTAAATCTTAGCAGTCAGTTTATTTACGCTGATGAAGAGCTTAGCAGAAATGAAATACTTTCACAAGCTTTAGTAGCTGATGCTATAATATTACCTCTTTTATTTCATTTCTGTTACCTCAAATGAGACTTCTCCAGAGTAAGCAGTGTCTGGATTGTATTCAGATTCGCAGATGATGACAACTATATGGATAAATATAAATATTTATTGATTTATTTCATGCCTGTGTATTGCTGATACTGATCTCAGAGGAATGAAACAAAACACGCATTTATACAAATATGAACCAACATAATTGCAGAGCATGAGCTCATTTGGATTAAACTTAGTGTTCATTCCAGCAATCAACATGAAATGGAAAGATCAAAATTGGTTCCTATTACAATTCTGGCAGATCCGTTTGTAGGAATTGGCAGAGACCTAATGCCTTGAGCAATAACCAGATGAAATGCAAGACGTCTTACAAAAGATAATTATAGAATAACTTTTCCCCCCAAAAGAAAAGCATAGCTATATGCTCTGAGAGAATTCACCACCATTAAGACATGCTGAGACACTAAGCTCTGTCAGATGTCAGAAGCCACATAGCAATTTTTTGTTTGTTCTTAAAATATATTCTTCAGCCAGTTATGTCAAACTTGAGGTTATGTTGTTTCAGTGATGAGCAGCATGCATAAGACAATCCACGGCTATAAATTACCCATAAACAGAGTGCTGCTTCACATGACCTCATATTCAAGATTTTGTAACAGAATTGATTTCGCTTATTCAGAATTCATAGACATAGCCATGTTAGTCTAGATCAGTATGCAAAGGGATTTTTTGAAACTAACTGAGGTTGGTAGCATAAGCTTCATAGACTAGTTGCTCCCACATAGTTCAATGCTCTCTGACAGGGAAGGCCAGTATCTTACAAAACTACAGATCCCAGGAATCCATAGCATTGAGTCCTGACAGTTAAAATGGTGTCAAATGGCTTTATTTTTGCAGTATGGCAACAGCCAAAAAGTCTACTTAGATGTAAGCTACAAGATCTCTTTGCATGCATATTCAGAATTCCCCCCAAAATGTGTAATTATTACTAGTTTCAGCCAGTCCTCTCTGGCCAGTTTTATGAGTCATAGCCTGGAAAACCCACAAAAAAACTATGGATGCTGGCTGTGAAAGCCTTTGACTTCACATTGGTTTACAGATTATAAACCGGTTAGAGTGCTGATTTCACTATGAAGTGGTATAGAAACATAAATGCTATTGCTATCAAATTCAATCAGTCAATCTTTATTTATGGTCAACAGACTCATCGAGGCATACAATAACTTAGATCACATAAATGGAAAGGTTGGATAACATATAAACCAATATAAACTAGAGAAATTAAATTAAAATACATTAAAATTCTTACAAAAAGTTAAGAATAAAATTAAGTGGTCAGATTAGATTACAACATTGGAGATTGTTTTGATAATGAAATTATAGATTTGGGATATAGTCAGATTTTAAAAAATCATTAATTCTCTCTAATTTTAACATCCAGTGACAAAAAATTTGCAAATTTCCACAGGGTAATACTCATTCATTTGTCCTGCAATAACAATTTAATATAAAATAATAATAATAATAATAATAATAATAATAATAATAATAATAATAATGAATTTATTTATGTACTGCCTTTCCAAAATGGATCAGTGGTTTACAAAATTACATAAAAACACATAAAGTGCATAAATGATTTACACAAGCAAATAAATAAAATACCTAAACAGTACATAACATATAACAACTAAAATTCCATCCCTCATCCCTTAACTAAAATACAATCATCATTAAACATTAAATAATAATAATAATAATAATAATAATAATAATAATAATAATAATAA
>NW_024812466.1:0-2610 GCF_019175285.1 Sceloporus undulatus
ATCCTCTAAAGTTGGAGGAATGAAATTCTCCTCGTTCCTCAAGAGTGGTGTTATTGCCTGAACAGGATACCGTAACCTACAGGATAGTTCTAAACAGTTGCCTGATCACAACCATGTTGAAGGGACTTTTTCCATCTCTCCACATCATTAATATGTATGTGAGATGTTCATCAGATGAGCTGCCTACAAATGATGATGATAACCTTGAAGTGTATTTACCTTGCAGAGTAAACTACTGATTTGATGGACTTGATCATTGATAAAGTAGTATTTATAATTTCCCAATGGTAAAGGTAAGCTGGCTTCTCACCTCAGTGATTTAGAAGAATTTGACATTGCCACTGGCATTTGGGAGGGTGACATTTAATTCAAATCATAGAAAAACTGAACATAAGAGATAATCCCACCAAAATCACCTTTTACTTAGGGTAGCTTTACATATACTTAGCTAAGTGGTAGAGACTCTAAGAAACCCTGTTACTGAATTTATGAAGATGCAACACTGGCAAAAGTGCCCAATGTGCATCAGTGTAGGATGTGCACGAGTGACCAATGCACACCAGACACTGCTGATTCTGCTACTTAGTAATGTAATCAATCCACTTAGAAAGATGCATTTCCCATACAGGATTCTGGCCTCTCTTTGCATTTCTTGATCTTTTTTCCTAACTCCTCTTCTGAATAGCAATGGAGTGGATAGCAGTGTTTCTCTTATTTTTCACTTCTTGGTGAGAGAAATAAGTATGACACAGATCGGTGATGCTATGGCATCCTGGAAGAGAGGGGCAAAGAGCTCCTCACTGGCACTCAATCCTTGGTCATCTACCAGGTCAGCTGGTGCTAGGTTAACATGCTTATTGCATGTTCTTCTTACAAGGAGCAGTTTGGACAAAAGAGACCAAAGTCTGTGCCCTTGTTTGCAATTTTTGCTTTCTCTCTCCACCTATTTCAATTCCTCCTGAGCTGCTTTCTTCTATTTTTACACCCTCCTCTTCCTCCTCCTCCTCCTCCTCCTCCTCCTCCTCCTCCTCCTCCTCCTCTTCTTCTTCTTCTTCTTCTTCTTCTTCTTCTTCTTCTTCTTCTTCCACCTTCTCTATTACACTGAGGAAGCCTGGGTGAAAGAAACCCAGGCAGGTGAGGGAGGAGAGACTGACTGGTGCATGCCCAAGAGGCATTCCCCCAGTGTTAATAGTAGTAGTAGTAGTAGTAATAATAATAATAATAATAATAATAATAATAATAATAATAATGTTATTTCAGGGGATTTTTATTCCTTGGTTGGGGTTCTGAGGGCCCTTACGGTCAACAATAATATCATAGAGTCATTCACAAATTAAACATTGTTCATCCTTGCTGCATGAGTACTGAGAAGACAGTGTTCAAAATGTACACTTCTGTCATGCCTTCCAAGGGATATGTCCTTTCTGCATTTCCTCACTAAAGTTTTTTTTCCTACATGTCTGGTGTAAGTGTGCATAACAATGGACAATAAAGATAACACTCCTTGTCAAGTGTTCTGACATATTAACTATGTCTCCCTTTCAGCGATTTATATACTGGGGGTGTTAGGATGGCATCACTAGAAAGGTAGGGAATATGAATTCTGTATCAGGTCCCTGCTTTCTGGCATACTTCATCTCACTGTATAAGCTTGCTCTGCTCTCAGTCCCTTCACCATCACCACCATTTGATGGGGATATGAGATCGGGCCTTCTTGGTGGCTCCTCTTAAACTCTGGAACTCCCTTCTGAGGGAGGCCATAATGGCCTCCCACTTGTCTTTCCATCAACAGGCAAAACCTTTTTTATTTTGGTCAGCTTTTAAAACATATGGATTTTAAAAATTGGGCTAAGGGTATTGTATTGCTTTACGTTGGACTTCTAATATAGCTTTTGAAATCTTTTAAATTGCATTTTTCTCCTTTTAAATGTAGGTTTGAATTGTTTTGAGACCATGACTAGTTTAATGACATTTTAATGTTCATGTTTTAACATTTTATACATGTTTAGGTGTACTGGTATTTTTTTAAATTACAATGGGGCCTTGGTATCTACTGGGGTTTACTTCCAGGAACCAGGGACGTAGCCAAGGGGGGGGGGGGGTTTTTGGGTCCCGACCCCCCCCCCTCCATTAGAAAAAAGAATGGTGTGTGCTGCTGTGCCACCGCACCCAAGCCCCATTATAATGGTGGCACTTAGTCTGGACCCCCCCTTCCTAAAATCCTAGCTACATCCCTGCAGGAATCCCTGCAGATACCAAAATCTGTGGATGCTCAAGTCCAGTTAAATGCAATGGGGTAGTAAAATGGAGTCCCTTCTTCTACTCCTTCCTTATCACCATCTCATTCTGAGTCATCTATTGGCAAAGTTATGCTGGCAACAGAAAGATACCAGCATAGTTTTTCTGCCAGTTCATCTGGATGTTTCACCATAATATGTTCATTGAAGGAAGCATACAAGACCTTTAAATTTCCATACATTGTATGTGGGATAAAGGACTTTATTCTTAGTCTGTTTCTTAAATTAAGTTGTTTTGTGGCTTAATTTTCACCAGCAGGCTTAACATGTATCACTGTAGAGGGGTGTGTGTGTGGGGGGGGGGGGGGGGGGG
>NW_024812467.1:0-1771 GCF_019175285.1 Sceloporus undulatus
ATGTTGGAACCAAAACTCTTTAAATTATTATTATTATTATTATTATTATTATTATTATTATTATTATTTCTTAATTCACCTCTCATCTTGGATTGAGGCAGAGAACAACAACAATAACTAACCAATACAAACATCAGTTAAAAACACATCAGTTAAAATACACATCCATTTAAAAGGACAAGTAAAATGTACACATATAGAAACAATCCACCTTTAACATTCATCATTTAAAATTCACAGCTGTACAGCTGTATACTCTTCAACTGTTAAGCTGCTTCTGAAAAAACCTTCCCTGGACCCCCTGGATATGAACAACTACAGGCCTGTTTCTTTGCTGCCATTTTTGGGCAAGGTAATCAAGAGGGCAGTTGCTCTTCAGCTCCAAGCTGTCTTGGATGAAACCGATTATCTAGACCCATTTCAAACCGGCTTCAGGACAGGCTTTGGGGTCGAGACTGCCATGGTTGCCTTGACCGATGATCTGCGTCTCAGCATCGACAGGGATAGTGTGACCCAGTTGGTGCTCTTAGACCTCTTAGCGGCTTTCGATACGATAGATCACGGCATCCTCCTGGACCGCTTGGGGGGATTAGGTATCGGAGGCACTGCATTGCGGTGGTTCCGGTCCTTCCTCTCGGGCAGGTCCCAGAGGGTGCTGTTCGGGGACAGTAGCTCCAGAAAGAGGCAGCTCCTTTGTGGGGTCCCTCAGGGAGCTATTTTGTCCCCAATGTTGTTTAACATCTATATGAAGCCGCTGGGTGAGATTATTATTATTATTATTATTAAACTTTATTTCTATAGCGCTGTAATTATACACAGCGCTGTACAAAGTTGGTAAAATTAAGAGTAAATAAAAGCCTGCCCAAGGCGTACATTCTAAGATAATAACAATTAAAAGAGGAATAGATAAAATTACCATATAGAAAGAAAAAAAAATCATACGGAGTTATGGTGCTGGGTGCTATCAGTACGCTGATGACACCCAAATCTATTTCTCCATGTCTCGTTCATCGACCTCGAATTCTAATGGCATCTCTTCTCTCAATGAATGTCTTCAGGCGGTAATGGGCTGGATGAGGAAAAACAGATTGAAGCTGAATCCGAACAAGACGGAGGTGCTCACACTAGCGGCCCCGAAACCAAGAATTGGGTTGCAACCGCCAGTCCTGGATGGGGTCACACTCTCCTCCAGTGACTGTGTTCACAGTCTGGGGGTGCTCCTTGACTTGTCGCTCCTGATGACAAATCAGGTGAATGCGACAGTCAGGAGCACCTGTTATCAGCTTTGGCTGATACACCAGCTGCGCCCTTTTCTGGAAGTAAGGGATCTCAAGACTGTTGTGCACACGCTGGTAACCTCACACCTTGACTTCTGTAATGCACTCTACATGGGGCTACCCTTGTGCCTGGTTCGGAAACTACAGCTGGTTCAAAACATGGCAGCCAGGCTTGTGTCAGGAACATCTAGAAGGGACCACATCACTCTGGTTCTTAGGTCCCTCCACTGGCTGCCTATCGGTTTCCGGGCCCAGTACAAGGTGTTAGTTATTACCTTTAAAGCCCTAAATGGCTTGGGTCCAAGCTATCTCAGAGACCGCCTCTTCCCATACAATCCTCCCCGCACTCTCCGGTCCTCTGGGAGGAACTTGTTGCAGCCTCAAAAATCGAGGCTTGTGGTGACCTCCCGGAGGGCTTTTTCTTCTGTCACCCCCAGGCTCTGGAACGACCTGCCGGACGAGATCCGTCAATTAACATCTTTGGACAGCTTCAA
>NW_024812467.1:1871-2610 GCF_019175285.1 Sceloporus undulatus
TATCTCAGAGACCGCCTCTTCCCATACAATCCTCCCCGCACTCTCCGGTCCTCTGGGAGGAACTTGTTGCAGCCTCAAAAATCGAGGCTTGTGGTGACCTCCCGGAGGGCTTTTTCTTCTGTCACCCCCAGGCTCTGGAACGACCTGCCGGACGAGATCCGTCAATTAACATCTTTGGACAGCTTCAAAAAGGCTGTCAAGACGGATCTCTTCAGGCAGGCCTTTCCAGACTAAAATATCCTGGCCTCAAGACCTCAGGATCTCCCCCCTCCTCAGTAATGTCTCCAAAGCCCCCTTTTCTTTTCTTTAGAACTGAAGTGGCAGTGGTTTATCGGTTGGTATTTTGTTTAATTTATTGTTGTTTTAACTAGTTATTGTGGTTTTAATTTAGATATCCAATTTAATAACTTTTTAAGGGGGGGAGGGCAATATATTGTTTTTATGTAATGTTGTAAACCACCCGGATTGGTTTGCCACAGGGCGGTATATAAATAAATTTATTATTATTATTATTATTATTATTATTATTATTATTATTATTATTAAACTGTAACCCATAAAATGTTGTGGCCTGTTTTATCTGAACAAATGTAGTTTGTGTTATCACTGCTAAGTGGAGCCTCCCTGAACCCATAAATGCTAAACTCTTTTCTGAGTAGTAAGTGAAAAGGTGAAATCAGACAAGAGATGCAGTTGTTAAATAAAAACACATTTAAATTATTCATAGAATCATAGAATT
>NW_024812468.1:0-339 GCF_019175285.1 Sceloporus undulatus
TTCTCACCTCCGTCCTTTAATCTCTGTCCAGCATTCAGCTGCACACATTATCACATCTGCCCACCTCTCTGACCACATCTCTCCTGTGTTGGCATCCCTTCACTGGCTCCCACTCCCTTTCTGCATTCAGTATAAGCTCCTGCTGTTGACATTTAATGCCCTCCATGGGCTGGCCCCACCTTACTTATCAGACCTTCTTTCTCCTCACCTTCCCACTAGGGCCCTCCGTTCTGGTAGTCAAGGTCTGCTGTCCCAGCCCAGGATTTCCTCTGCCCCATCTCGGATTCGCCCCTTTCACTTGCTGCCCCTCACTCCTGGAACCTTCTTCCCCCGTGAGCA
>NW_024812468.1:439-2610 GCF_019175285.1 Sceloporus undulatus
ACTTATCAGACCTTCTTTCTCCTCACCTTCCCACTAGGGCCCTCCGTTCTGGTAGTCAAGGTCTGCTGTCCCAGCCCAGGATTTCCTCTGCCCCATCTCGGATTCGCCCCTTTTCACTTGCTGCCCCTCACTCCTGGAACCTTCTTCCCCCGTGTGCAAGAGCCATCACTTCTTTAACCAGCTTCAAAACGGAGTTGAAGACCATCCTGTTCAGGGCAGCGTTCCCAGGCATTGCATAATTGTCACTTGCTATTTGATGTTCTTTTGTTGCCTGTTTTACTGAATCATTTCCTGTATTGTTATGTATTTTATATGTATTATCCTACGAGAGAGGCCCCTTCCCCACCACCATTCCCTTTGTGTCGTGTCTTTGTAAGCCTGAGGGCAGGGAACCATCCAATTAAAAAGATTGTATGTACAGCGCTGTGTAAATTTACAGTGCTTTATAAATAAAGGTTAATAATAACAACAACAACAACAACAACAACAACAGGTTACATCATTCCCACATCTCCTTTACACTTTCTTCCTCAACCAGTTTTCCCCCTTAAATCTACCCTCCTCCCAGTGCAGGGGCTATAGAAGAAAGAAAGCAGTGGACACTGTCCATTCCAGGAGTCTGACAATGGCCAACCAGATGTCTAGGGGAATGTGGAAGTAGGACATAATACTGGCCAGCATCCTGTAAGTGACATACACAAGAATAATGTTTGAGTATATTTTCCTTTTCTTCTTCTTTTTGGGCAGTGTAGAGGTTAGTGTTCTATCCCACCTTCTGCAACAACCAAGGGAGTTCTAAGGACTCGTGGCTTTAGCCCTTATCACACAAGGGGTTTTGCAGCTCTGATCCAAAACCACTGTGGGTCCAACCATGTGGATTCACATTAAAACGTGATGTATTATCTCATGTGATTGCTTTCTATGGGGGGAGGGTCATTCGGAGGCGGATCCAGAGTCAATCCAAAGTGACTCTTGCTTTTTGTGAATTCGGTAGCAAGGGAATTCACAAAAATTGTTTCCAAGCTCACTTCGATTTCAATCCGAATTGGTCTGGTGTGGAATACAACTTTGCTTCCGTCCTGGTACACCCCCCAAACCTCCAAGATCCCACATTTCCCATGATGCTGCACTGCAATTTTTCTCCATTTGCTTCCAGTGCTCCTTCAAGAACAGAGGCTGCATAATATTTCATTATTATTATTATTACTATTATTATTGTCTTCATCCCAGCACACATCCATACAAGAAAGGGGCTCTCCATCCTAAGGAGCTCTTGAAAACAAGCAAAACACCGGAAAAACAGAAAGAGGGAGAGCAACTCCAAACAGACAATCCAAAAAGTATTAATAGATTTTGGGCTGCTGCAATTAACTTACATTACCTTATCAATGTTTGTTTGTAGGTACTCAAAGGAGAACAAGGCACCCTGCCTCCAGCCTTGAGGAGACGCAGGAAAGAATTTTTTAATAATAGTAATTATTCTTTAATAATAATAATAATTTCTTTCCTGCCTCTCCTCAAGGCTCGAGTCAGGGTACCCAAAAGAGAACAAAGCACTGAAATAATAATAATAATAATAATTATTATTATTATTATTATTATTATTATTATTATTATTATTTATTAGCTTGCTTTTTTTTTTTTTTTTTTTTTTTTTTTTTTTTTTTACTTCCAAGCAAAGCTGCAGCTTTAGGGAGCATGGAGAATAAGGGAAACAGGATCATTTCTGCACTTCTCCAAAATGGGTCTCCTTCAGATCCAAAGGGTTTACTTCCAAGTAAAGCTGCAGCTTCTACACTGATTATTTTGCAGTGAAAGAATTAATAATAATAATAATAATAATAATAATAAATTTATTTATATACCACCTTTCCAAAAAGATCAAAGCGGTTTACAAATTTACAATTACAAAATTACAAACATATACAATGCATAAACGATTTACACAAGCAAATGAATAAAATACCTAAACAGTACATAATGTATATAAACTAAAATTCCATCCCTCATCCCTTAACTAAAATACAACCATAAGTTCTTTCCTGCCTCTTCTCAAGGCTTGAGGCAGAGTACCCAAAGGAGAACAAGGCACTGCAAAACAACAACAACAACAACAACAACAACAATAATAATTTGTTACTAGGGAAATATTATTATAAATAAATATTAAA
>NW_024812469.1:0-2610 GCF_019175285.1 Sceloporus undulatus
TATCTCTCTACTGAATCTGAATGGCTACAGTGAAGATGGAAAGAAAACGAAGTGGGCTGTGAATGCCACCCTGATCTGCACAGAAGAAAGGCAGGATAGAAATGTATCACATAAGTATAAATGCAATTTACACCATTTTACTATTGTGTTAAACTGGTTTATAACCTACCAGGTTACTTTTTAAAAATTATCTAGCGGTATGCAAAGGAAAGGGTTTACTGCTTTGAGATTTCAAGCTATACCTATTGCTACACATAGTGCTCTGTACAGAGTGCCCTCCACATTGGCTGGAGTTAGGGCTGCAGGTCCCTGTGAAAGTGGAAAAACTATATTCTTAAAAAAAGAAAAACTTAAAAAAAAACCGCCATTCTTAGAATCTCTAGGCTCTCTAGCCCAACTCTATAGTCAATGTCTGACGGAGTCACACTGAAGGACCTAGAGATTCCTAGAGAGAACATATTAATCAAATCTGCAAATAATCAAAGTCACATAAAGCCACAAATGTGGAAGGCCAGCTATATAAATATCTGTGGTCAATTGGAGCTGGAAGACTTTATTTTTCATGCATTGTTCTGTCATCTGTACAGTATTCCTAGGGACAGGTTTCTGAAAGAGATTCTTGTGAGAGAGTTCCTTGTCTAAACAACAGAGAAGAAATTTGTTACCTGTTGTATGACAGGAATAAATATATTCACCTGGAAGATACCTGAGTCCCACTGTGGGAGGAAGGCGGGATATAAATCCTGAAAATAAATAAATAAATAAATAAACCCAGTAGCTAGTCCCAGTTAGAGTAGGCCTACTGAATCAGTGGGAACTTGGTAAGATAATGCAAGATATATCAGGGATCACCTCCTTGATTAGAACTAAGATTTGGGGCATGGTTTGTCTTACAACCCAATGGATTGCATAGAAAGTTATTATGCAAAATGCAGTTCAGTCCATCTTAATTGGGGTCCAACTGTGTTAATATGCATCTTTCAGTTTCATGGTGTTACTTTTTAAACAAACAAAAAATGATTTTCTGCAAATAAAGTTGATTGAGCTTATGGTGCCCTTATGTTCACAGGAGCAGCAGCACAATGGTGAACCTTACCTCTTCTCTTCTCAGCTGTGATCTTGATGATTCCCACCACCACCACCACACCTAATGTTAAGGCTTTAAAATGTTTGTGTGTGTGAGCAAAAATATGTATTTAATTTAATGAGAATTTTACTATTAAAATGAGAAGGGCCATCTAATTATGTTGTGGAATGTAAACAAACAATATCGTCAAGTCTGCTACACATGCAATGACATTAATATTTGGGAAGCTGAGACTTTCCATGACACTATTTTAATAATGGCTGCATAAACATATAATAAATTTAAAATGCTCAACAGGGAAATCTAATCATCAGGAAAAAACTAACCATTGACCAGTTTGTGAAGCCAGTCATTTCCAGCTTATGAGGAAAGAGCGATTTCTAGAATGATTTACAGCAAACCACCTGTAAATTCATTTCATGCTCAAATTGGATGGGGAAAGGCAGCACCTGGAGCTAGGAAACACACAATTGGACAGTGTCACTGAGAACCAGGAGGCTATCAATAAAGATGGCAAAGCAAGCATAAAATGAGGATGCAGAGTTGGGATTCCCCCCCCCCCCCCCAGTTTGTTTATTTTAATTCGCTCAAATACAACAATATATGCCTAATATGTACACGAACCATTAATCTAATTACAGTTTGTTTAGCTTTACCCCAGATTACTTATTTTTATTGTACAAATGATATTCTATACAGGTCTGAGTCTGGCAAGGAATCAAACAGAACAGACAAATCATCAAAGAACAACATAAAAAAGGAAGCATGGCGCGTTACAGACCACTGAGAAGCGGCGGTCTTGCTCCGCCTACGCTTGCTGCGTCCAGGAACCGCAGCCTTTAAATGGCGCAGCTCCCAGATGCTGCAGAGAAGGAGTGTGGAAATCATGCTCCTTCTTGCGCCCCAGAAGAGGCACCGCAAGTGCCAAAGGACACACTCACGGCGTCACTTCTGGGGCACCACATGCGGATGCAGAGTGTCCAGTATGTCAAAATGGTGGTGCCTGTATGAACAGTGCGCCGCCATTTTGTACAGACTAAGTCCGTAATAGGACGTCCTCAGGACGTCCCTAATGGCGGTCTGTAACCCGCCCATGCCTCATTTTATCTGACAAAAAAAGAGAGACTATTTAGGATATACTTCCTACAAAACCAAGTGTATTACTTAGTGATTTCTCTTTTATATTTAAATCATTATATCATTTTGAATTCCAAAGTTATCCTCCCTGTATTGTAATACTGGCAGCCATTCCTCTGTCAGGTTGTCTTCTGATTTATTTCTAATCATAAATATTAATCTATCCATTTCTTTTAATTCTTGCAATTTCAATATCCACTCTTCCCAGATTGGGGGTCTTTGTTTTTCCAATTTCTCGCTATCACTATCCCCGCTGCCATCACAAGATAGAGCAATACGCTCCAGTACTTTCTTTCTATTTTATTTTGAAAAACAGATGTTATATTTAACAAAAAGAATTCTGATGACATAGTGATCTGTACCTTGAATATCTTTTGAACAATTGT
>NW_024812470.1:0-2610 GCF_019175285.1 Sceloporus undulatus
ATGTGTGAGATCTGGGATTCCTCAGACCAATGTTTCACAAAGAAAACTCATTTCAAAAGAAAGAAGTTCATTGAAGATTATACCAGAAGCAATCCAATGACATGTTTTTGCAGAATCTAAAGCCCACAGGAAAAATGTTACACTTTTAACCCTCATTTCTCCAGCCCAGTTCTCTCCCCTCACCATACACACACACACACCTTGTCATGGCAACCAAGAACTTTCTCAAGCCAGCAACCTTGGATGTCAGACAGTTCACAGGCCCTTATCATTTGTACATTTCAATCTGCCTGGCTAGGCCTCTTCTCAGCCTCTCCCACTTATAACACCTTTAGACAGAACAGTTATACAGTTATATATGTTGAATATGCATGAATAACCATTATAACTGAACCCAAATGACTGGTTCTGACAAGATGTATGGACTGAATGTATGTATGTATGTATGTATGTATGTATGTATTTAATAAATACATTTTTTTCTCCTTTCTTGGGACTGGAGGCAGCTTACATCCAATTAAGATACATTTTTCACAGTTCAGAGCATTGTGGGGCTCTGAATTCAGCACATGATATATATGTAAAGTGAACCCCAAAATATGCAGACATCTCCTTATAGTATTTCGTTTGGGCTGAAAATTCATGGACAGGGAAGGTTTGACCCTCAGGGCTACCCATTTTAGTAATGGAACTACTGACACCAGCCTTTTTCTCCCTGGGTCTGGCATTTGAAATATGCATTCTGCCTGCTCTCCTAGTGCTTAAAATTAAAGATACGACTGAGATTGTTCCCTGGATACACAATTTGGAGGATTAGCATAAGAGGCAAATATGCCTTTTCTGTCTACCTCACCAGCCCCCATTGATCCAGGTCAGTTAATGAAGGTGTTTGCACGGTTTGGTGCCATGTGGGTACATACGACACTTCCACTGACTTGGAGGTACATATTTTTGCCAAAAATGAAATAGTTACGGTGCGCCCTTGGCTTACGCGACAGATCCGTTCCAGACCCCGCCCCCACGTAAGCCAAAAAACACGTATGCTCAAGCCCCATTCACTTGAATGGGGCTCGTGCATGCGATGGCGTGCCAGTGGTGCACTCCCCATTCAAATGGGATGCGCCGCCCCTTGCGTGGCTCTACACAGGTTTGAGCGTATGCTCAAATTCGCGTATAGCGCACCCATGTATGACGCAGGCACACTACATAAGATGATCTTTTTGGAAAAGCGGTATATAAATAAAATTTATTATTATTATTATTATTAACGTGGCAGAGTTTGGTGGTTAGATCTGCTATAGCCTCATTCAGGATGGCATTAATGATAGCTTGTAGTCCATCCTGGTGTGGGATGTTGGTATATAGTGATTCCACGTCCGTAGTGGCTAGCATGGTGTTCTCTGCCAGGTTGTGGATGGACTGTATTTTCCTCAGGAAATCAGTTGGATTCTTCACGTAGCTTGGAGCGTTGATGGTATGCAGTCTGAGAAAGGTGTCCATATATCCTGATATCCCAACAGATAGGCTTCTAAACCTTAAGACAACAGGTCTTCCTCATTTGCCTTATTTGCCTTATATGCTAGTGAGGTGTATCCATTTGAGTTCGGTTATGGACATCAGTGGAGAATTCTCTGCATAATCTGTGTAGTTCCTTTAGGTATTCATCAATGGGATCTTGGTAGAGAATTCTGCAATATGGGGCACTGGAGAGTTGTCTCTCAGCCTCTTGTATGTAGTCTGACTTGCTCATGATGACCATATCATTGGAGATGATGGAACATTCTGGCATCTCCTCTTTACTTGGCTATGAGCCAAGAGAATCTATCTCTTGAGTGCCTCTTGGCAAAAACTGTTAGAGCACAGGAGAGACTATCATCCTCTTGTGACTAGTGGCAAGAATAAGTAGAGGTAAAGATAATTTTGTTTATTTTTGTTCTTGAAAATTGAGCAACACAATGCAGAGGAAGTAAATATAGATAACTATATTTCATATACATGAAACTGTGTGGCTGTCAGTCCAGGATAGATAAAATAACATACTTCCTCACAGCGTGAAATACATTTTTATGGGAATTCTCTAGCACAAGATGGCCTGAGACAGGGATTGATCAATTTATAGATGATAGACCTTTTCAGGTCTCTTGGCTTCAGCATCTAAATGGGACTTCTTTGTTCAGCAATAATATCATACAGTATTTAATAGCACTTGCGGGTGGGGGGGCAGAACTTAACTGAGCTGTTGCCTTTATGCCTTGCCTGTGGGCATCCCAGAGATATCTGTGGTTTCCAACCACTGTGGGAAATAAAGTCTGAAGTGTGATTGAGCTGGGCTGCTCATTTATTTATTTATTTATTGGCCATGTTTTAAGGCAACATAAATAAGACAGATATAACATGTTGTAAAGCATTTCAATAAAATAAGCATTTTAACCATTTTAAAACAATCTCGAGTCCCCGTGGCCCTTCTTATACACGGATTTTTTATACACGGATTCAAGCATACACGGTTTGAAAATTTTCCAAAAAAGTATAAATTTACCTTGATTTTCCATTTTTTATAAGGGACACCATTTTTCTATGTCATTATATTTAATGGGACTTGAGCATACA
>NW_024812471.1:0-2610 GCF_019175285.1 Sceloporus undulatus
TGTCCAATACGAATACACTAAAAATTTGGGCAGATTAGTGCAAGAAATGGGTGGGAGGTGGTGGAGAGGATGGTATCAATCAATTTTGATATTGGAACAACAGAGGAGTCATTAGAGGGGGGAGGGAAGTCTAATGGATCTAACCTACTCTGGAAAGGCCTGCCAGAAGAGCTCCATTTTAATAGCCTTTTTAAAGGCTTCCAAGGTGGTAATATGGCGGCTCTCATCCGGCAGGTTGTTCCAGAGCCTGGTAATGACTGATGAGAAGGTCCTCTGGGTCACCACTGAAATTCTGGTCTTCTTAAGTGGTAGCACATTCTTCCCAGAGGACCAAAGTGTGCGGGGTGGATTGTATGGAAGTAGGTGCTCCCACAAGTAGTCAAGACCCGAGCCATTTAGGGTTTTAAAGGTTAGAACTAACACCTTGTACCTTGCCTGGAAACTGATAGGCAGTCAGTGGAGAGATTTTAGAAGTGGTGTAATATGGGCAGTTCAGGATGTGCCCATGACCAACCTGGATGCCATATTTTGTACCAATTAAAATTTCTGTACTTGGCACGAGGGTAGCCCCATGTAGAGCGCATTACAGAAGTTGAGTTGAGAGGTTATCAGCGCATGTTTCAAGGTCTCTCTGCTCCAGTAAGGGACATAGCTGGCATATCAGCCGAAGCTGATAGCAAGTTCTCCTGACGGTCGCATCCACCTGAGCTTTCAGCTGAAGAGACGAGTCAAGGAGCACCCCCAAACTGCAGACAGAGTCCTTCAGGGGAAGTGTGACCCCATCCAGAACTGGCTGGCATAACTCCATTCCCAGATTAGGGGTCCCTATTACAAGTACCTTGTCTTACCTGGATTCAATTTGAGTTTGTTTTCCCTCATCCAGTTCATTACCACATTAAGACAGGCATTCAGAGGAGAGATGCCATTCTTAGTCACTCCATCAGTCTGAGACATAGAGAAATATATTTGGGTGTCATCAGCGTACTGATAACACCCCACCCCATGTCTTCAGAAGATCTCACCCAGCGGCTTCATGTAAATGTTGAACAGCATTGGGGACAGAATCGTGCCTTGAGGGATGCCCAACTTGAGCTCCCTCTTGGACGAACTGTCCCCAAGCGACACCATCTGGAATCTGCCTGAGAGGTAGGACCAGAACAACTGCAAAGCAGTGCCCCCAATACCCAACTCTCCCAGGCATTCCAGAATTATACAATGGTCAATGGTATAAAAGGCCTCTGAAAGGTCCAAGAGCACCAGCAGGGTCACACTTCCCCTGTCGATGTCCAGACGGAGATCATCGACTAAGGCGACCAGGGTGGTCTCAACTCTGTAACCCGTCCTAAATCCAGTTTGAAATGGTTCTAGAAAATCCATTTCTTCCAAGACTGCTTGGAGTTGAGTGGTGTCTGCCCTCTCAATTACCTTACCTAAGAATGGTAAAAGTGAAACTGGCTTGTAATTGTTTCTGTCTAGGAGGTCAAGGGAAGGCTTTTTTAGAAGTGGTTTAACCACTGCCTCATTGAGGCGAGATAGAAGACAGCCTTCCCTGAAAGATGCATTAATTATGTTTTTTAGCAGCATCTTGATAGTATCTCCCCCCTGGATGGCCAGCCAAGACAGGCAAGGATCAAGAGAGCTTCTCTCAAGGAGCTTGTCTACATCCTTGGTACTAACCAACTCAAATTGATCCAGAATAACAATATAGGCGGAGATGCTGGATAGCTGTTCTGTTGTCTCTGTCGTAAGGCCGGCATCCAAATCGGCTCTTATCTGAGAGATTTTGACTGCAAAGCAGTTATTAAAAGCATCACAGCAGGCTTTTGTAGGTTCTGATAAGAGTTCAGGGTGGGGGGCACTTGAGTCAAGTTTCTTACCACCCTGAACAGCTCTGCTGGACGAGACTTTGCAGATGCAATGGATGCAGATTAGAAAGACTTCTTAGCTGCATCTATTGCCACTCCATAGGATTTAAGGAGAACCCTATGGTGTGTCTTATCAGGCATGAGTTGATATTTCTGCTAGCGACGCTCTAGCCGTTGTCCAGCCTGCTTCCTGATTTTGAGATCTTGAGTATACCACAAATTACGATGAGAGGTGGGTTGGAAAGAACATCTACCACTTCGAAGAGCTCTGCTGGATGGCTACTTGAGGCTTCAATGGAAGAATCTAGTAGGTTCCATCAGCCTTCGAGGCCGGACCATTTTAATAAGTCCTCTACCCCCAATTGGGGGGGGGGGGTTTAGTGACCTTCAGCCCACGGATGTGCCTGTTCTGTACAGAAAACCACATCGAGAGTATGACCTGCACAATGTGTGGGCTCAGAGACTATCTAGTAAAGGCCCATGTTTGTCATGGTAACCATGAACTCCCAAGCTGCACCAGATATGTTCGTTAAACTGGCCTCAAGGGGGATGTTGAGGTCGCCCAGGACTAAAAGCCTAGGCAACTCCAACAGCAGTTCTGCGGCCAGTTGTGTCTGCTCTGCTAGGGAGTCTGTTAAGCTGTGGGGTGGATGGTAAACCAACAGAATCCCCAGACTTTCCCTGATCTTTAAGCTAAGGTACAGTGGTACCCCGGGTTACGAAATTAATTCGTTCCGCGGTTAAT
>NW_024812472.1:0-2610 GCF_019175285.1 Sceloporus undulatus
GGATAAGCTTGTAGGAAGAGGTAGGTTTTTAATGCCTTTTTAAAGGCTTCCACCATTCCACTGAGGCGGATCTCTTCTGGTAGAGCATTCCAAAGAGAAGGCGCTACTGCTGTAAAAGCCCTTTGATGGGTAGTCGCCAATCTCATTTTAGGATGCTTGAGTAATAATATACCTGTTGTTCTGAGAGTGCGGGGTGGATTATGCAGGGAGAGGTGTTCCCTCAAGTAACCTGGGCCCAAACCATTTAGGGCTTTAAAGGTAATAACCAACACTTTGTACTGGGACCGGAAATGGATTGGCAGCCAGTGAAGAGATTTTAAAACGTAATGTAGCATGTAACTTTGAGGTTTCACTGTATTGTAATATTATATGGATATGATCACTCTCATGATTCCATATGTGGAAATCAGGATGGGAAGGCCTCTTAGGATCCCATAATCAAATGCCTAGTGCTAATAGTACCTCCCCAGTGTGTGGAGGAGTACTGCTTGCTTCAAATTGCAGAGCAAATGAAAATAATGTACCCAACAAGGTCTACAATACTACAAATCAATGCTTTCAAGCCACTGGACAGCTATTAATATTTGAGCATGAGGCCAACAAGAAGTCTAAAATCCATCTGTATGGTAGAAGAAATGCAAGGGAGGGAAACATAACCAAGAAGCAAGGTGTAGCAAACTTGAGAGAAAGAAGGGAGTGTCGGAGATGGGGAAAGTAGGAGAAAGGTGCAAGAGAATGGAGGTGTGACAGACCAAAATAATGGGAAAAGAATGTGCAGGGTGAGGTAACACATAGAGAGGGGTGCTGCCAGAAAGTAAGGGAGGGAAGCATTGTGAAGGCATGAGCTAAATGGAGAGAGGAAAGGTGGGACCATTTGATAAGAGGTGCCACAGAAGCATGCAGGAGAAATAGCTATGAGATATGGCAAAGTTCAAGGAAAGAGGTCTGGTTTGTATGCTTGTTATTATTGTGCTAAATTAGCAAAATTCAAATGTAGGTAATTCATATGCATAATTTGAATTATTTGCATACCATACAAATCAAATTCCCAGATTTAACAGGCTGACATATAGCAATCGTACCTTACAATTTCCATATCTCTCTCACACACCAAGTAATCTCCAGACTTGAAAAGCTATATGTAATGCATGTGCAACATGGTTCAGTATCTTTAAAAACAAAAACTCTCCAATATTTCCTCATTTAAATAGTAGCTCACCAAATTTCTTATTCATAATCAGGATGGAAGGAGAATGAATTTTAAACCACTGGATATGGAAAAAATGTAAAGTCAACCCAACTGTTTCATTGTTTCCTAGCTGAAGCAGACCATGTGTGAATGTATTATAAGAGTGTTGCCTTCAAGAGCTAGAGACTATCCAGTGAAAGTGTGAGAAAAGAAGGAGGGTGATCAGTATCACTGTATATTACAGCCAAGCATAGGATGCTACGATCAGAGCCTGGAAACAGTAGTTACAAATACAAAATTACTGTTTTTTTTTAATTTATATTTATTATGGCATACAGCCAGCACAACTATAAAATACAATACAATAATGACCACTTATACAGTCATAGAAACTCTAATATGTGTCAACTTTCAGGGTGTTTTAAAAGGTTGTAAAAATGTTTCAAAGAACCTCTTTAGCATAGTCTGCATATCAATAACAGAAATTGATAAAAATAATAGAACAGTATAAAAAAAACCCTATAGACCATCCTATTACCCTATAGGAAAGCCTCGTCAATCAGTTTATATAAGAAAAAATTTCATACAGCAAATTACATGGTGTCTGCAATAACAATATCAGCCATAATTAGGCTTCTAGAGTTCACTGAATCTGTTTTAAATAGCCTCTCCGAAGGGTAATAGCAGCTGCAAGAAATTTAGCGACTGCTAGTTATATCTTCATTTTGGTCTGCTAAAAATATTTAATATAAAATTTATTCTCCCTTCTGGGTAAATACTTGACAATAGGAGTTATATAGAATGAATGGGCAACTAACTATGTAGAGGGGGCAATTAAGAAGAACATGACTAATTAACTCAATCTCCTCAAGGCCATAGGGGCAAAACTGACAACGGTAGGGTACCTTATTGTACCTTCCCTCCAGAATTGCTGATGGCAGAATATTTAATCTTCCCAACATAAAGGCCCTTCTTTGCTTAGGGATGGTCAAATATTTAAAATATCTAGCACATTTTCCAGTTTCCCCAGATTCCCCAATAACAAAATGTAGTGGTGATTGACTTCTATGACTTTCCAAGTCAATATCTTTAATTCTCTGCGTGATAGTAATTTTTGCCTTGTTGTAAGCTAGTAAAGATATAAATGATAATGATAGCCCAATAGAGGACAGCTTCATGGCCAAAGATTTCTTCCAGGTAGAATTAAAAAGGTCTGTTAAGATTAGTGGTGCCAAGCCAACCGGTATAAAGAGCAATTTTAACCAAAAATTGAATTTGTGGATCCACATACGTGCCTCAACTGATAATAAACCAGCTTCCAACCGAAGGGAAGCGTTTGGCACACAATTTGGTATGCCAAGTATAGACCTTAGCAATTTGGTCTGTACAGTCTCAAAAGGGACAAAATTATTGAAAGAATA
>NW_024812473.1:0-2610 GCF_019175285.1 Sceloporus undulatus
TCACTGCCCAGCTTTTACATCCGTGCATAGAACTCAGAAACCATACTTTTTTTTTTTTAAAAGCATCAGAAATTAAAAAACGGAAAAATGATAAGTTAGAAAAATTAAATAAGGAACTGAAGGAGAAGGAAAAGAAGTTAAAAGTAAATTTAGAAGATACGAAAACTCAAACAGAAATAAAATTTATTCAAAGTCAAATATCCAATATATTGGTGGAACAAATGGAAAAAAAATTAAAATTTGTAAAACAAAATTTTTTCGAAACAGCTAATAAAACAGGGAAATTACTGGCATACCAAATTAAGAAAGAGAAAGCTAAACGAACAATAGCAATGATAAGAGATGAGAAGAATGTTTATACTGATCAGAAACAAATTAAAGAATGCTTTGTAAGATTTTATAGAGATTTGTTTAAGAAACCAATAATTAAAGGGAAGAAAATTGAAAATTATCTGGAATCAATTAAAATACAGAAAATCACGGAAGAACAGAGGAAGCAATTAAATTCTGACATTACGGCGGATGAGCTATCACAAGCCATACATAAAAGTAAAACAGGGAAAGCACCAGGTCCGGATGGATTTATAGGTGAATATTATAAGATAATTAAGGAAAGCATAGAGGGCCCAATGTTGAAGTTGATGAATGAGGCCTTGGAAGGGAAAATACCCCAGACATGGACACACTCTACGACAATTTTGATACCAAAGGAAGGTAAAGATTTAACGACCCCGAAAAATTACAGACCTATAACATTATTGAATTCGGACTATAAATTATTTGTTATGATTTTGGCAGAAAGATTTAAAAATATATTAAGTAATTGGATACATCATGACCAAAATGGCTTCCTTCCAAATAGATTCATAAAGGATAATATTAAATCCCTGATCAATATAATCGAAATTCATGAAAAAAGAATAGATAAACAGTTGGCGATGATTTTTATAGACGCCGAAAAGGCTTTTGATAATGTATATTGGGATTTCATGTTTGGGGTTGCAAAAAAGATGGAGGTGGGGGAGAGATTTCAAAAAGTTATTGAAACGATATACAAAAAACAGAGCACTTGCTTTATAATAAATGATGAAAAGACAGTATCTTGTGACATATATAGAGGAGTGAGACAGGGTTGTCCTCTTTCACCATTGTTATTTATAATGATATTAGAAATTTTATTGAACCAAATAAGGGAGGACTCAGAAATAAAAGGATATAAATTGGGAAATGAGGAATACAAACTTAAAGCATATGCGGACGATTTGGTGTTAACAATCGCAAACCCAAAAGAATGTATAGAACAAATATTAAGCATTTTTAAAAAATTTGGTAAAGTTGCGGGATATAAAATCAACGTAGAAAAAACAAATATAATGACTCTAAATATGTGTAAGACCGAAAAAGAATATTTACAAAAGAGATCTGGATTTCAATTGGCGAAAAAGGTGAAATATCTAGGAATAACATTATCAAATAAAAATATAAGTTTATTTAAAGATAACTACGATAGATTGTGGAAAGGTATAAAAAGAGATTTACAAAGATGGGCTACATTAAATGTATCATGGATGGGGAGAATAGCAATCATAAAAATGTCAGTTTTACCCAGGATTCTATATTTATTCCAAAATCTCCCAATAATTAGTACTGATGAACCATTTAGGAAATGGGAAAAAGATATAACGAATTATATTTGGAATAGTAAAAAAGCTAGAATAAAAACAAAAATTTTACAGGACTCGGTGGAAAGGGGTGGATTGGCGTTACCCAATCTTAAATGGTATTATCAAGCTTGTGTCATGGAATGGATAATTGACTGGTTGAAACTGCAAAAAAAAAAGAGTAATTAATTTAGAAAAATTTGAATTAAAATTCGGATTACATGGATATCTTTTTTATGATAAAATAAAATTAGATAAGAACTTTAATAACCATCTGATTAGGAAAAATCTTTTTAGAGTTTGGAATAAATATGGAAAGAAGTGGGCATTAAATATCCCATTATGGGCATCGCCAAATGAAGCGATTTATAAAAGAGAAGTTCTTAAACAGAATTATTGGGTAACATATAAAGACCTAACCAAATTAAGCGAAGGGAAGAGAGTTTTAAAGACGCAGAAGGAACTGAATGAAGAAGACTTTTCTTGTAATTGGTTTACGTTTAGACAAATAACGGAAAGATTCTTAACAGACGTAAAAGAGAGAGGAATAGGCCCAATGGAGGAGGATCTAGAAAAAATACTGAAGGATCCCCAAAAACAAATTACAAAATTATATGAATTGATTAGAAGATTTGAGTTAGAACAAGAGGTGATAAAAGAATTTATGATTAAATGGGCGCAGGATTTAAAGGTACAAATACAATTGGATGTATGGGAAAATTTATGGCAAAAAAAAATGAAGTATTCGCCATGTGTATTAATTAAGGAAAATATATACAAATTAATGTACAGATGGCATCTAACGCCGTATAAAATAGCGAAGATGTATAAGGAAAAAAATAACAAATGTTGGAAATGCAAGGAAGCAGTTGGGACATATATACACTGCTGGTGGAGATGTTCGAAGGCAGAAGAGTATTGGAAGAAGATTCATGTAGAAATTAAAAAG
>NW_024812474.1:0-2609 GCF_019175285.1 Sceloporus undulatus
GGACAAGTAGTCTGGGTGTTTCCAGCATCAGCTCCGAGACCAACTGCATCAGCTCGTTAAGGGAGTCTGTTAGGGCACAGGGTGGCCGATACACCAACAAAATCCCTAGACTGTCCCTGGCTTTCAGGGTCAAGTAAATACACTCAATGAAGGAAGTTTGACGGATATGGTTCCTGATAAGAGACAAGGTGTTCTTATAAACCAAGGCAACACCCCCCCCGCCCACCTAACCTGGACTGGTCCTTCACTGAAAACCCGGCAGGGAGAGCCTGAGCCCACACAGCTTCCCCTTCAGGCCCAAGCCAGGTTTCAGTAATGCAAGCCAGGTCACAGTTGTTATCTACAAGCAGGTCATGGATGATGTGGGACTTGTTGTTGATGGACCTGGCATTGCACAGGAGCAGAGACAGGGTTTGTGGCACGGTTGGAATGACCCTCAGGTCCTTTTGGTTAGGAGGAGGACGGGAAGGAGGGATAGATATTAAGCATCGATCTCGCCTTCCTGCTTCATCCATTGCATTGCCCTTTTGCTTTATCCATTGCATTGCCCTTTTAGCACTGGTTCCTCTGAGCAGCTCACAATACTGCCTCTGGTCTGAATTTGATTTATTGTCCAAAAATCACTGCTGTCGTGTGAACCTTGCATTGGTTTTTACATTGCCAAAGTGCTGTTCGAAGCTGTGGGCTAATTATGTTGCTCTTGGTTACCTTTCTCCTTGGTGGAAAAAACAATCATTTTGAGCTGGACCGTTTTTCGGTCACACACTGCAGAGATTTGTTTTGGTCATTCTCAAAAAAACAATTTCAAAACAGCCTAGCAGGAGGAAGATGTGGGAGATGGAAGCAGGCAGGTGGAAAGGACATTTTTTGCTACAGAAACTGCAGTAAGCTTCCAAGATCTGGAAAAAAAACTTCCTAGAATAGAATTGTTACTTTAAAAATGCCAAAATCACATATGCCAGGGTCACAATAGATGTTGAGGAGGAGGAAAAATGTATAGGGGAATGTATATGAGCCAGTATGGCATAGTGGTTTGAGTGATGGGCTCTGGGAAACTAGGGTTTGAGTCCCCACTCCGCCACAAAACACCCTTTTAGCCTGTTCAGAGGTGGTTTGGCACTATCTACCTACCTCTGAAGCTGAGAGAGTGTTACCCAGTGGGTTTCCTTGGCTGAGGAAGGATTTAAACCCTGGACTCAACTGTCCCAATCCAACACTCAAACCACTATACCACACTGACTTTCACAGATGAAGGCATAAAACACTTGACCCTTCCTTCTACAGCAGCCGTTCTCCAGCTTGGTTACAACTCCTTATCATCCCCACATTGGTCATGGGTAATGGGAATTGCAGTCTAATACATCTGAAAGGTGCCAAATAGTGCCAGGCTGCCCTAATGACCAGAGCTGTGTAGAATGCAGTTACGCGCTCTCTCCTCTGCATCACATACTCTCACCGACATCAGAATAATAGGTGTTAAAATCTGTCATTATTTTGTTGCCGGAGATATTATGGCAGGGACAGAAGTGGAAAAGCTGCGGTAATGACCAGGGAAAACAAAGCAAGGCAGAGCATCTCGGCCGAATGTACTTCCAAAATGGGAAACTGCTTTCAGATTCAATACGTATCAGAGTAAATTATTTTAATTATATGCCTCTCTCCTAGTTGCCCAGTAACATGAGCTGCATTAGACTGATCACTTTGCAAGAACAAAGCATTCTTTTTTAACAGTGGCTGGGAAGCCAAAGCGTCAGAATTGCACACCCAAAGGATCATAGTTCATACTAATAATTTTCCTCCTCCTTTTAAAGAGGTTCCAAAAAGTTTGCTGCACCCATTATTCCGTGATGGGAGAGAGAGAGGCAAAATACTGGGCTTCTGGCAAGAGCTACCAGATAGCATTCCTCCAACATAATACAGGACACGTGACACTATGGTTAAAATGGTAAAAGCAAACAAGCTAGGAGAGGCTGCAGCAGTTTGCTTTTGCCTGAGCCTACTGGGAAAGATTCTGCCCTTCTTCGTCTTTGTTGAGTTAAGTAAGGGCATATTCTGCACTTTGAACTCAGTTTGCAGCAACTGAAGTAGCTGAAGACAAAGGAGGAAGAGAGAGAAACTGGGACATTTAAAAACTGAATTGACAACTGAGAAAGAAGGATGACAGAGGATCAGTCAGGGCTGTCCTTGCCAAACTGGCTTGTGATTCTAATAGTGCAAAACTAGTAAGTTTTTCCAGGATCTGGACAATTCTTTACCTGTGATGCACTGTTTTCTGAAAAGCACTAGAGAATATGCAATGCTATTGCAGCACCCTACTCCCCATCCTTTACATCAGAGATGGCCAAATTTGGCCCGTCTTCCCTAATAGGGGGATGTTAGTCCTGCAACAATACAGCCTGAATTATTATGAAAATAGTACTATTATTATTATTATTATTATTATTATTATTATTATTATTATTATTATTATTTATGAATATAGCAGGCAGTAATATAGATAGATAAGGCTTGCATTCAGCTTCTCCTCCCAATTCACTGTTTCTAATCCTCTCATTTTTCCTTCTTGACAGCTGGTTTCAGTGTTTAAAGCCACTGAAAGAACACAGCAT
>NW_024812475.1:0-2609 GCF_019175285.1 Sceloporus undulatus
CGCCTCATTAGCTGTCTTTAAGAAACAGCTGAAAACATATCTATTCCGGCTGGCCTTCCCTATTTAGATTGTTTGTTTATTTTCCTGCCCTCCTTTTCCCCTTTCGACCCGGACCGATGTAAATTTTTCTTCCTTCCCTTTGCCCTTGACATGTGTATTTTATTGTTTCCTGTTCCTGTATTTGTAGCAATGTTTTTAACTGTTATATTGTCTTTTTATCTTGTACTGATATGTTTTAAAAATTTTGTAAGCCGCCCTGATCACATCTGTGGAAGGGCGGGGTAGAAATAAAATTTATTATTATTATTATTATTATTATTATTATTATTATTATTAAAAACACTCATATAAATATAAACTCGATGGGGGACATTTTGGAATTCCTCCTGGACAGAAGGTTGAAATGTAGGATATGTCCCGGAAAAGGAGGACATCTGGTCACCCTGAAGAGAGATCACTGACTAAGTTATCCTCTACAATAGAAAGAAAATGATGCTAAATAGGAAAACAGATGCTGGGGAAAGAGAACTTGTCTAATATCTCTCTGCTTTATTAGTTTCAAAAGTATTTAACAAAAGTTTTTTAAACTGGAGGTAATATACTAAACTGTCCTTTCCCTAAACAAAAGTGTTCAAGATACAGATCAGTTCAGTCCAGATCGCAGAGGTGGTATCAGGAGATGAAGCAGCAACTATAAGACTACAAAGCTCAAAGAAACTGCCCAGCTACCAGGTAGGATTCTTCCCATAAATGAAGGTCCAAACCAGCTAGCCATCACTTTCTCATAGCAAATGTAGGCTTCAAACTCATGGCCTTGGTATTAGTAGCATCATTCTCTCACCTATCAGCAAGCCAACTAAAGACACTAGGCTAAAGTACTTGGGACCATTTGAAGGTTCAAGCTATGATTATTATTTTGACAATATCCCTTAAAATTACTAACTCTAGGAAAGTCTCCTTAGCAAGAAAGGCAGGCAGTTCCAAAGTAAATGGACCTTTAAACTTGGCAACTTTTGTCAGCACTCACATGCTGCCAAATTTCATTTGCACTTACCAGAAGAACTCCAGCTATTTCCATTATACTCCCCATAGACTCTCACTTTTTAAAAAACAAAAACAGTATTTGTGGGTCATTGACACCTTCTGTCATCAACTGTGGAGAGGAATTAAGGGAATACAAGGATAAATAACTCCTCGTTCTAAATCCTAAAACTCCCTACCCAGCTATTATTTTTTCCTGGGGAGCCCTTAATCCTTTCCCAGATGAAGACTTTTGACATTTGAAACGTTGGCATTCCAGAGCTCACATAGTGTGCTGCATGGATTCTTTTAGACCAGTTAACAAACCTGTGGCCCTTGATAGCTTTCTGGTGTGTCAAGTTGCTAATACATAACCTTTGATTAAAAATAATGAAGGGAAAGTTTCTCACAGATCTCTAGAGGATGCTTTGTACATTGATGCATGGGATTTTCATGTTGTTTTCTTTAAACTATGATTTACATCATCATATAGACTAAAGTGTTCCTGTAACTATGCTTGTGCATTAATGAAATGTCTGTCATTACAGGAGTTCACTCCAGAGAGAAATAGAACTGGGAAGTTTTGGCTCTGGAGGAATAGAATTTGTTCAAAGCAATGAAGTTCATGTGCAGCTGATCAAAAACCCCAACATCATAAACTGCAAGGAGAAATGGGGCTTTGCTAATGTAAGACATAAACTTAAAGATCTACATCTTCTTTTCTTCTTTCAAGGTACCATTCTTCTCTTTCTCTTTTGTAGTCCTAAAAATCGTAGAAGCAAATATAGAGTTCCCAGATATAATTGCAGAAGTAAGTAAGTAATAAAATTTATTCGGTCTTTGACCAGTATAATTGTAGAAGGTTATACTGCACACACTTGAGTGAGGATTGGTACAAGAATAGTTCTTACATTATTTTTTGGATCCAACTCCTCACTTTTTCCTGCATGTATCCACAACTGTTCTCTCTAAGCAAGCAGTGGTGTAATGGAGAGACAGCACAGAATGGGCACAACTCATGGTCTTTCTTTTCTTTTTTTCTGGAACAAGAATTATGACATTATCTGCTAAAGCATCAGCATTACTGATGGAACTCCTTATTTTGGCAAGTTAATGAGGTTTTCAAGTCATAGAGATTGCACACGCACCCCCCCCCCCAAAAAAAAAACTACAACAAAGTGGAAATGGATCCAGAGAGTAATGGCTTTCTCTGTGCCATACCACATGGTGTCATCACTCTCTTCCCATGAGAAACAGTTATAAAAGCATGTCTTTTGTAGAACAGATTTTTCCAGCTACTTTTACAACTGTCTCCTGTGGGAAGAGAACTGAAGAGAAAGTAGCTACTCTCCTGCTTCATTTCCACTTTGTTTTCTCATGTGATAAGTCTGCAAGTCCTGTTTGTGAAGATTAGCAGCCATAGGCTCAATTTAAATGGGCCTTTGTGCCACCCCTGTCACGTACTAGGGGTTGGCTGAGGACGTAGCGTCCATTCCGGCCTCACCCCTAGCACGTGACAGGGGCATCAAAATGGTGGCGCTCTGTACACACAGGCACCGCCATTTTGACATGACTGACGCATAGCATCC
>NW_024812476.1:0-2609 GCF_019175285.1 Sceloporus undulatus
TAAAATATTTTCTGAGGCCAAGGAGTTCTGAATCCAAGAAATGAGTGTCCATTTCCCCCAGTTACACAGTAGTCTTAGTTACAGTAGAGCTGAGTTATAGTGAAATACTATATTGTGTTCTATGTGCTGTTGTTTTCAGAAATCTTACAAATTTTAAATGTTTTGTATAAATCACTTCATAAAGCTTTTGGGTCAAAAATGTAATGTAACAATAAATAAACAGTTTCATGTGCAACAGAGATGGTAGAAACCTTTTCTTCCATGTGGTGTTGGACTGCAATTCCCATCATCCCTCATCATCAGACATGCTGGCTAAGGTTAACAGGAGTTACATGTAGTTCAGCAACACCTGATGTGGGAAGGGCACTAACAGAAAGTGTAGCAGACTTTTCATAAAGTAGAAATTTATGAAAGGGTCAGAACATGGAAAACATACTATTTGAATACAACTTTTAGAATCCCTCATCTAGTATGGCCACTAGTTTTGAAATGAGCCTTGATGCTGGGATTTGTAAGGATAAAAATTTTGTACAACTGGGCAAATTAGTTGAAAGACACAAGGATATCCTCAAGCCAAGACCATTTTCCTGTTCCACAGTCTACAGATACGGGATTTGTGATCCATTTTCCTGTTCTACAGTCTACAGATAGGGGATTTGTGGTCCAAAAAAGCATTTTACCAAGCTCTGGAAAGCCTTCCCTGTTCCTGAGGTAACTCAAGCTATGAGAGATAATGGTTGGGCTGAATGCCAACTGTTACATACGAAATTGTCTGAGCCAGAACATTGCACCATCTGTCTCCGTGTTGGTTGCAAAACGGCAATGACTGGGAGCAACTAATTTGGATGGTGATTACTTTCCGATACCAACCTGGAGATGCCCAGGACTGCATATATGTAAAGGATGTGTTTTATCTCACAGGTACAGTCTGTCCCTAAGACTCAGGTCACAAAACTCCCAGACAACCATCATTTCAGTCTTCTTCTGACATTTCTGACATCACCAAGATAATGTTTTCTGTGTTCCAGAAAGGGTTCCAGATAATGGCTGGTATCCTGCTAGGTATATTTACATCATTGTAAATCAATATGTGAACATGCAAAGATGAATTGCAATGATGCACAATGTATTCTCAGGGACATTGGAGCAGAGACGTAGCCACATCTTCAGGTCCATTGCACAGGCAGAGTCTGCAGCCTGCCCATTGTGCAATGAATTCCACTGTATAATGGGCATCCTTGTGCTATGGGTTCCCATTGTGCAACTGGACACTGCATGAGTGGCCCTAATACACATTGTTGGAATTCACATATTATGTCAGAGATGTGGCCCAGTCATTGAAAAAATACGTGGCATAACCTCTGATATGGGATCTTGGCCAGTATTTTCTATAAATATTTTCTTTTCTTTATATTAGGTCACAGCAACACCTACCTGATTGTAGCATTTGTTCTTGTATTCGTTGTTTTAAAGCTCTTGGGGATGCTTTACTATTTGTTTCAAGTTGACCTTGTTTTATTTTACCGGAGAATATTTAACTTCAGTAAATCCAGTCATGGTGAGTAAGGAAACAAAATTTGTATAACTGGACAAATTAGTTGAAAGACACAAGAATATCCTCAAGCCAAGACCATTTTCTTGTTCCACAGTCTACAGATACTTGGCTCCCTATGCAGATAGAAAGCCTATCATGGTAAATTATCAGTTTTCTGTATTTCACCAGATGTCAGACTGCAAACAGGATAAAGATTGCTCAGATGCTCCAGAAAACCAGTCACTGGACTTACCAGCTCACTGTAATAAAATATCAATCTAGGGTGCTTAAAATACTTTGCTGTAGAAATGAAATGAGCATTTAAAAAAATAATCTTACTGAGGGTGAATATGGACATGTCATTAAATATTCTTTTGCATTTAATGTGCATTTAAAAAATATTGTACAAAACTGTATGCCAAGTTAAGTGGCTCTCTGGATAATTATCACAGCGTGTGAGAAGGACAACTCTTTTCTCCCCACCCCTCCCCCTTTTAGAAAAAAAAAAGGTATATGAAAATCTAGGCTTTAAATGTTGCTGAAAGATGTGAGACTCTTTTTCCTGGAACTTGCATTTTACAGCTCTTCTCTCTTCCTTATATTTTGAACTTTGATTGTTGTTGTGCACATTCAAGTTGTTTCTGACCCTAAGGTGTTCAACTAGAACTCTGGAGACCAGGGTTTGAATCCCACAGAGAGACAATGGAAACCCACTGGATTACCTTGGGCAAGTTTCAACCTATCAATCTCAGAGGAAGGCCATGACAAGCCTTCTCTGAACAAATCTTTTCAAGAGAATCCTATGATAGATTCTCCTTAAAGTTGCCAAAACTTGGAAATGACTTGAAGGCACACAACAACTACAAACTCAAACCTACCACTGAGCTTTTTTTTTTTTTTTTTTTTGGTAAGATTTGTTCAGAGGGGTGGTGCCTTTGCCTTAATCTAGACTGAAAGAGTGTGACTTGCCCAGTAGGTTTCCATGGCTGAGTGGGAATTGAATGTTGATGCCTGGAGTCCCAATATTCAAACCACTGCATGATGCTGGTTCTCAAACTTGTTGGAGAAACAAATG
>NW_024812477.1:0-2609 GCF_019175285.1 Sceloporus undulatus
TAGGTAATTCTGGGAAATTTAGTTTTGTGAGACATTGAGCCTTCTCTGTCAGAGGGCTCTGGTGCCATAATAAACTCCAGTTCTCAGGATTCCCTAGCACTGGGCCAGGGCATTTAAAGCCCTATTGCTGCTGTGGGTTTTGGACCTTACTTGGCCACAAATTGTCCATAGCCTGCAATGCATTTCCTAATTCTGTTGGCAGTCCCTCCCTCCCAACACTTTCTCATTTCCCCCCAAAACCAGCACAAAGCTGGCAGACGGAAAGAGGTTTTAAAGCAGCATTTAAATCTGCCATATTTGTTTTTAAAAGACTAAATGTCCCAAATGCTATTATCAGTTTTGTAGCTATTATTACAGAAAGATGTAGAGTGCAGACTCCTCAAGTACCTTTATTTTCTGGAGTGAGATGGGCTTTTCCAACTGACTCACTGTGATGATCTCCGGTGGTCCAAGCAGCCAAACTGCGCCCCTGTAATAATAATAATAATAATAATAATAATAATAATAATAATAATAATAATAATAATGTTTTTATACCCCTCTCTTCAGTCAAAAATCTATCAGAGTGGCTTATAAATTGTTAGACATTTAGACATTATGGCTCTTAGCCCAGCAGACCCTTAACTTCCTTAAATCTCTCTGCCATCATCCAGTGAATTATAAAAGGATTCCCTTAACCTACACTGGGACCAGTTAAGGAACCTTATTTCTACTTCTTTACTGAGCTTCCCAAGCATCAACCGATCCAAGACACGTGTAAAAGGAGCGTTGAGTAGTAGATACTCCAAGGAGATATTCATTATAAATAACAAAATATAACTGAAATATAAATCATAAAAGATATTAAGAATCTTGCAGGTACAATATTTGTAAGTGTATAATATTCAATTCATGCAAGCTATTAAACAAATAAATAAACCTAAGTGTCCACTTCTGAGCCTAACTTCCAAGATCCGCTCTTTAACTCTCTCTCTCTTGATCTCCAACCGACACAATTCCCCCAACTGTCTCTTGGTCTCTCAGGCCTTATATCTCCTTCTCACGGAAGCTTCCAGAAGGACCTTTATCTTGCTCTCTGATTGGTCAAGAGTGCCTTCCATAGCAGTGATGTCATGTCATTCTGCATTTGCATAAACCTCCCTTTACTGCCTGAAGAAGACCTCCATTGACTGGAGCCCAGTCATTATACTTTCCCAAGGCAAGGCTTGCACCTATTTCCCAATGTTGCTCTTGGAGTCTGCCTTCCTGTTGTTTCCAGGTCTTATGGTGACCTGATGGGAGTCTCTGAAGGGGTTTTCTTGGCAGCTTTCTTCAGAGTGGGTTTCCCATGGCCATCCTCTGAGGCTGAGAGAGTGAGACTTGCCCAAGGCTTCAGTTCTTTTGGAAGCCTTTCTGCTTTATCTTCTAGAAGACAGCTGAGGTGTTGCTTCTTGCACTGAAGAAAGAGAGGAACCTTCTGGCATCCAAAAGTAACATTCTCTAGAGTTATGTCTGATAATCTGTATATATAGGATTGCAATACCTGTTCATTTATTAAAAAGTTTCATATCACAGAATCTCATAGCTATGCCCCTTAATAGCAGTTAACCAAATTAAACAGTACATAAAACAAAAACATGAAACAAGCTGGACAAGGCAACTGTTACATGGATTTGTAATTGGTTGACCAGACGAACCCAAAGGATCCTCAGCAATGGCTCCTTTTCATCCTGGAGAGAAGTGACCAGTGGGGTGTCCAGTGGGTTCCTCTCCTGGGCCCAGTGCTATTCAACATCTTTATCAATGACGTGGATGACAGAAATGGGGGCATACTTATCAAATTTTCAGATGACACCAAACTAGGAGGAATAGCTAATACTCCAGAAGACAGGATCAAAATTCAAAAGGACCTGAATAGACTAGAAATCTGGGCCAAAGCTAACAAAATGAAATTCGACAAGGAGAAATGTGCGGGAAAATGAAATGCCTAGATATAAGATGGGTGAAACCTGGCTGAATGAAACTACATGTAAAAGGGATTTAGGGGTCCAAGTAGACCACAAGTTGAACATGAGTTAACAGTGTGTTGCGGCAGCTAACAAGGCTAATGCAATTTTAGGCTGAATCAATAGAAGTATATTGTCTTGATCCAGGGAAGTAATAGTGCCACTCTATTCTGCTTTGGTCAGGCCTCACCTGGAATACTGGGCACCACAATTTAAAAAAGGATGTGGAGAAACTGGCGCGTGTCCAAAAGAGTGAGACTAAAATGGTGAAGGGTCTGTAAACCATGAAGCCCTATGAGGAAAGACTCAGGGAGGTGGGGATGTTTAGCATGGAGAAGATAAGGTTAAGGGATGATATGATAGCCGTTTTTAAATATTTGAAGGGATGTCCTATTGAGAAGGCATCTAGCTTGTTTTCTGCTGCTCCAGAGACTTGACCCCGGAGCAATGGATGCAAGCTCCAGGAAAAGAGATTCCAGCTCAACATTAGGAGGAACTTCCTGACAGAATGGGCTGTTTTTTATTTAATTGACAAATTTTTATTAGTTTAAAAATAATTACATAACACACACTACATTCCTTAAATTAATACAACTTCTTCTTTTTTCAAGGCAGAGTCATATT
>NW_024812478.1:0-2609 GCF_019175285.1 Sceloporus undulatus
TAATGAGCCCTCTATCATCATCCAGCAGCTCACACAGGAAAGAAGCCATTCAAATGCTTGGAGTGCAGGAAGGGTTTTACTGGGAAGAAATGGCTCACTCATCCTCACATAACTTTCACAGGAGAGAAACCAGTTAAATAGCAAGAGTGTGGCAAAGGTACACTCAAATCAATCAAGGAACTCACAGGCAGAAGCAATGAAAACTATTTTAAAATGTCATGCTCTCCGGAAGGTTGAAAATGTTGTTTTTATTTCATGTGTGCATATGTTGAACTGCTCCTCTCTTTTGTGGTGAAAGAACCTATCCCCATTATTTCCATTTTATTTCTACCATTGGGGCCAATCCTCTTTTAATGAAGCCCAACCATATCCCTCTCACCTATAAGGTGAATCTATTTTTAGTTATATGCCCACTTTCTCCCAGAATTGGGACTGAAAGCTGTTTAAAAGAACAATTCAATTCTAGTGCCCAGCCAGCCCTCTAGAGATGGAGAGCCTTAGTCCTGCCTCTGGTGGATGTGCTAGTCTTTGGGGTCTGGATTGCAGCAGTTTAGACTTGTCCAAAGCAGGAACTGAGAAAATGAAGCGTCAGCTGGCTTTTCAAGCCCCAGGAAGCCTTGTAGTTTAGAAGGGTGCAATGTGCCCCAACTTAGAATCATAGGGTTAAAAGCAGGGGTAGGCAACCTGCGGCCTGCAGGTCGGATGCGGCCCAGCAAGGCCTTGGGATTGGCCCCAGCCCGGTCCTGCCGCCGATTGCCGCCGGAGCCTTTGGCCTCTCGGGTGAGGGCGTGGGGCCTTTGGCCTATCAGGAGGAGGCAGGCAAGGGGGGCAAGCAGCGGGCAAGGGGGGCAATTGTCTATAGAAGCCTCCGAAACATATTAACATTTTTTTAAAATCAGCAATTTTTTTTGCATGTCCTCCATTAAAAAAAGTGTCCTCCATTTGAAAATTTTGTCCCACATTTGTCCTGGTTTATTTATTTATTTTATTTAATTTTAAATTATTTATTTATTGGCTTCGGCCCCCCAGTTGTCTGAGGGACAGTAACCCGGCCCCCGGCTCAAAAAGATTGCCTACCCCTGGTTAAAAGGAACCCCAAATACCATCCAGTCCATTGTCCACTTTGATTTACAGAAATCAATTGTCACTTGATGGCACATGAGGCTCCTTCCAACTTTGTATGATGGTTTAATGGATTGATACTCCTTCCATGGAGGAAGACACAATGAAAGCCCCCCCCCAACAAAAACACAACTCATCCTCTGTTCCAGAACCTCAAAAGTAGGAGATTACAATGCACTCCAGTGCAGCCTATTCCACTGTCAAATAGCCCTCAGGAAATTCCTCTTCTTCTTCCGAATGTTTAAGTGAAATCTATTTTCCCACCGTTTGAATCTGTTGTCCTATTTTGAATCTATATGCCTTAGTCTTGAGTTGCAAAAATCAAGCTTACTCCATCATAAACATGACACCCTTCAAATATTTAAGTGCAGCTATCATTTTACCTCTTAACCTTCTCTTCTCCAGGCTAAGTATACCCAGCTCCCTGAGTCTGTCCTCACATGTCATGGTTTCCATAACTTTCACCATTTTGGTCACCCTCCTCTGGACCCGCTGTCGCTTATAAACATCCCTCTTGAATTGTAGTGCCCAAAACTGAACATAGGATTCCAAGTGAAGTCTGACCAAAGCAGAATTGAGTGGGACTTTTTCTTTCCTCCTTGTGTGCAGCAGCATTGAAAGCCACTCAGCCATATGCACACGCTCCATTATTTGCTATAGGGCTTGACCATAGGGGGATTTTTCCCTTATGTGGGGGGATCTGAAACAGATCCCCTGCATTAGGAGAAGGCTCACTGTATATGTTGACAGTGTTATTCCTGGACCTTTATTTGGTTAAGATGGTCAAATATTTAACCCCCATGATTATCAGGCCCCACCTGGAATACTGGGTCCAGTTCTGGGCGCCACAATTCAAAGAGGAGGTGAGAAGCTGGAGCCATATGTCCAAAGGAGGGCGACTGAAATGGTGAAGGGTCTGGAAACCTTGCCCTATGAGGAATGCCTTAGGGAGCTGGGGATGTTTAGCCTGGAGAAAAGAAGGTTAAGAGGTGATATGATAGCCCTGTTTAAATATTTGAAGGGATGTCATATTGAGGAGGGAGCAAGCTTGTTTTCTGCTGCTCCAGAGACTAGGACCCGGAGCAATGGATGCAAGTTGCAGGAAAAGAGATTCCACCTCAACAGTAGGAGGAACTTCCTGACAGTAAGGGCTGTTCGACAGTGGAACACACTCCCTCCGAGTGTAGTGGATTCTCCTTCCTTGGAGGTCTTCATACAGAGGCTGGATGGCCATCTGTCGGGGATGCTTTGATTTGGATTTCCAGCATGGCAGGGGGTTGGACTGGATGGCCCTGGTGGTCTCTTCCAACTCTATGATTCTATGATTCATGTCACCTCTTAACCTTACTTTCTCCTGGCTAAACGCTAAGCTGCTCCACATGGCTTCCAGACATTTCTTCATTCTGGTCAACTTGCTCTGGACATGGTCAAGCTTATCAGTATGCTCCATAAACTGGGTTGCCCAGAACTATTGAAGTATTCCAGAG
>NW_024812479.1:0-2609 GCF_019175285.1 Sceloporus undulatus
ACAGAGCCTGAAAAACCCACAACAAACTATTTGCTGAACACTGTCATAAAGTGAAACCTGATATAATTTGATGCCAATATTTAGTCACTGATATGCAATAGTACTTCATCTTGGTCAATAGTTGATCATTATCTATTGTATGGAACTTGTATATTAATTGATGCGCAATAATCTTCAAAAACTAGCAGGATCTGCTGACATGCAAATGTATTTAGTATTAGGTACCTTTTGTTAATGGTTAACAATGGTATTAAATTGATGTTTGTTAGCATGCCATTCTTTTGTATCCGGCTGTTTTGACATGTTGGCAAAGGATAGATTTAACATCTGAAATATGTGTTAGCAAGCAGCATCAGCAGTACTTGGTATTGTCTGGCAATTGGCAACTTGGGGCGAGATTTTTAACTTCTTTGCTTGACAACCACAAAGACGCCCCAAAATCTAAACTGTTCACGTTGTGAATTTTTCAGCTAAAGGTAAATAAATCATATTCTTGAGAATGTGCAACTTTGGGGTTTTCGGAGCTATTCGTCAAACAAGGCTAGGCAGAGCTTAAATGTAAAGACTTGCAAGTAATGGCATTGCCAATAACGATTTATAGCTTTGGTAACAAAGATGTGGCAATGCACCTTTTTAAAAGTAACACAATGAGCAGGACAAAGTTAACTTATTGGTGTAAGAAGTTACATTTTGCACTTGCTTTTCAAGAGCATTTTGACGTATGCTTTCCAAGTTTTATTCTTTTCTCTCATTAATAATGTATTTTTTAATAATAATGTTTTTATAATAATTTTTAAGCAATGAAAAGGAGCATGTAATGACCAAAATGTTAGGAGTTATTGTTAAGCATTGTACAAAGTAATGGCAACCAATTACTTCCAAAACCTACAGTGAAAGATGGGAAGACATTACTTTTCATAGAACCAGAAAGTCGACCCCCTTTGATGTTGCCCCCTTTTGGCGACAACCCCCCACTAACAGCAGACTTGCCCCTGGAGTAACATAGTATACAGGCTCAACAGAAAAGGGAGGTGAGACGCCGCCCTGTTCTTCGTCGAACAGAGGCCGCAGCAACCAAACCGCATGGTCTCCAGGAGCCCTAAAGCAGGTTCTTTTTAGGGTGCATGCGAGAAGTCATTGCTGGCCTCGCACACACTGATGATGCATGCGCAGCATGGCACTGTTTGGATGCGGCGCCATGCATATGTCGTTATGGTGGCCCCCAAATGGATGTCTGTTGCGTGCAGATGCTCCACTCTCCCGAGCCCTAAAATCGGCCCCATGATGGCGCTTAAAAAGAACCTTCTACTACATTATAGGCCAAAATCCTGCATAAGCAAAAAGGTCTTTGCCTGCCAGTGCATTGGAACTAGACAGGGGACCTGTTGGAGTGAATTACACAAGTTGGGAGCAGCCACTGAGCAGGTTCTCTCCCTTGCCCTTACCAACCACACCTCCCCTTTGGGGGAGCCACTTTGAGTGTGGCACAAGGGCAAGGACCTGTCCTACTTCTATGTGCAGGAAAGAGAAGGTCACCTGCTTACAGATACTGCTGATCAGTTATTCTTATGGGGAGGAGACATGCATTTAACAGCATGTTCTAGAAACTTTCCTGGTATTGATGCCAAGTTGACTTGCTTGCAGTTACTCACATTTCCCCCCTTTTCGAAGGTAGGGACAACATCTGCCTCCAGTCTGCCAGGATCTTTCTGAATCTCCAAGCATTCTCAAAGATGATTGACAGTGGCTCTGAGATTGCATCTGCCAGTTTCTTTATACACCTGGATACAGTTCATCCAGTGCTGGAGACTTGAATTCATTTAGAGTAGTTAGGTGTGGCTTTACTTCCTCTTTACCCATTCTTGGCTGCAGTCCCCTTAACTGCATCATTTGCTTTTAAAAAATAAACGTCTAAGCTCTAAAGTGAAAGATATTGAAGTGCACGTCAAATTCTGCACCTTGAAACCTGTTGTTTAAGCCAAGTTCTTGCTACTCCGAACAGCATTTGGAGGGGGGGAAAGAACATGTTGCATTAATATTAAAAAATATACCACGCTGCTCGTTGTTGAGTGCTGTCACGCTACAGTTGTCAGCAGCCATAATGGCACACTGGAGAGAATGGAAACTTGGGTAAATGAAATGGAAACGAAAGGATTGGCAGCATTAATTTTAATCTGGGCTCGACAATGCTGGTTTACTTCCCATTTCCCCTCCCGGTTTTATCAGCGTTGATTGTCCTTCTGCAGGATTTGTTACCTCCCCGAACAATAATAAATGCTCTTACATTGCAATTTATTACCCTTGTAAGCCTTCTGAAATCCCCTATTAGTGAAAAATGGTTACACTGCAGTTTGTATGAGTTGATGTCTACTGAATACTGAGAGCGTCAGTATTGGCATTTAAGATATGTGGGCCTATTGTCTTCCCAATAGATTGTAGCACAATGGGGATTCGCTAGGTTTTGCAGGAATACCGGGTGAATACAAATGACCTTTGCCACATGGTATGGCTGGGCTTTTAATGCAGAGCGAAATGAGATGATAGGAAGGACTGTACCACTTCATGCTGCAGCATTTCTCATATATATATATATATATATATATATATAT
>NW_024812480.1:0-2609 GCF_019175285.1 Sceloporus undulatus
CCCTAATAGGTTAGAAAGCTGGACCAAAGCTAATAAAATGAACTTCAGCGGGGAGAAATGTAAGATACTGCAACTAGGGCAGAGACTACTTGTGAAAGGGATCTAGGAGTCCATAAGCTCAACATTAGGAGTGACCTCCTAACAGTAAGAGCTGTTCGATAGTTGGA
This sequence comes from Sceloporus undulatus, assembly GCF_019175285.1. Taxonomy (NCBI): domain Eukaryota; kingdom Metazoa; phylum Chordata; class Lepidosauria; order Squamata; family Phrynosomatidae; genus Sceloporus; species Sceloporus undulatus. The sequence continues at coordinate 168 of NW_024812480.1, forward strand.
AGAGACCACAAGGGCCATCCAGTCCAACCCTGCCATGCAGGAACTCACAATCAAAGTATCCCCGACAGATGACTATCTAGCCTCTGCTTAAAGATAACCAAGGAAAGAGACTCCACCACTCTCCGAGGGAATGTGGTCCACATCTCCCATTTTTCCTTCTCATTGGAACCTTTGTAAGCATTCTTACACATAGAATCATAGAACTGGAAGTGGCCTTATGGGTCATCAAATTGAAACTCCTACTTAGTGCAAGATCTCCAGCTCAAGCATCCCCACCCAGTAACTGTCCAGCCTGTGTATGATGACATCCAAAGAAGGAGAACCCATGTCCCCTCTAGAAAATTGGTTCTGTTGCTGAACCACTTTTATTGTCAAGAATTTCCTTCTACTGTTCAACTGAAATCTATTCAAAGCTTTATCAGTTTCACCATAACACTGAAGACTCTGTTCTGTTTAAGAGGCTAGAATTACACAGCCATGGAAGTTCCATAGTTCTTATTACTTAGATAGGCTGTCTGTTGCTTTTGATTTAGAATTCTACAAGAGACTAGCAGAATCCCATAAGGAACACCAGATAGATTTTTTTTAAAAAAAAGAGGTGACATCAGGTTTCAAAGTGAGTACTTGGGAAAAAGGCTTCCAGTCATGGAAGACACCTCAGCTTCTGTCTTCTTCCTTGTTGGGAAGTGCAGTGCTTGAAATAATATTACTAGGGGGGTACTTTGCATCTCTAAATGTTAGTATATATAGTTATAATCCAATTTTGTCAGTGGCAATTCAGATCTCTTCTGTGTGAATGTTAATAAAAAAAATTGTGTAAGTAAAAAAAAAAAAAGAAATCTATTCTTCTATAGTTTCAAACCATTAGATCTGGTCCTACCCAATGGGACAGCCAGGAATGGGCCTGACTCCCTCAACTCTGTGACAGCCCATGAGGTATTTAAAGAGTGAAATCATGTCACCCCTCAGTTTTCTTTTCACCAAGCTGAACAAGCCCAGCTTCATCAGCTTTTCTTCATATGCCATGAAGCTGTGGTTTTTTGGCTATTGTGCAGCTGTGTACTCAGTTTATGACCGGGTAAGCTGAACTCAAAACGTTTAACCATTCAGATGGACCTAAGTCCTATTGTTAGTCCCAAGCAGAGCAGGGTTATTGAATCAACTGGATTTATCTATTTCTCAATTTACTATTCAATAATTTATTCAATTTGTTCACTATAGTTGGGACTAACCAACAGGATTACTAACCAACAGGATTACAGCCATTCAGTTGCACATTTTTGGGTGGTGCGTAATTATTTGTCAATGCCTTCCACATTCAGTGAGATTGCAGAAACAGCCTCTATGAATTCCTCACACATAATGGAATAGTGAGCTGACACATTTCATTAAACCTCACTTGGAATAATTTGTCTGACTCTAGGAACCACAGTTCAAGAAGGATAGTGACAGGACCGAAGACACTGGTGTTTATCAGACGAGCTCTTAAAGAGGTACTATTCCAGTGTGACTCCTCTAGCTGCCTCCTGTTGCATGCTGGGATTGGCAGTTTTAAGGAGGGGTATTTAGAATTCTCAGGCAGAGAAGTTCAGCTCCTTAAAACTGCCAATCCCAGCATGCAACAGGAGGCTGCTAGAGGAGTCACACTGGAATAGTAGCTCTTTAAGAGCATAGTGTGATAAACATCAGTGATGAACAATCATTAATAAAAGGCATAAAACAACTGCAGAGTGCTTACAGTGTAGATCACATTATTTATGCCCTTTGTGTTAATTTTAGTATGTGTATGAGGCACAAAAGGCTATAATGAAAGTTATGATTCCTCCATCATATTCTCCATATTCCAAGTTTGGTTATTATCTACCTCTTGGTGCATTATCTGTATCAATCTTTTCTTAAGCCCTGCTCATTCAAATATTAGAAATTCCAGACGGAAAGTGTATTAATTGCCTGCTACACAGTACATCAGACCTCTGAAAACATTTATTATTTTTATTTTGTAAAGGATATCAAGAATAGCGTGTGTGGTTTTAAAACCACTTATCTTTTAATCCCCTCTGCAAGTCTTTATACAATGAGTAAGAAACATGGAATGGAAAACCAAGGAAGTTGTTTCTAAATAATACATGTGCTCACATTTGGGAATAGTTTCAGGTTTATTATAAAACTCAGTGAAACAGTAGAAATGAAAAAAGTTAGAATTACTTCGTTATAATTAGCCCCCCATAGCTTTTAAGACAGAAATTTCCTGCTCTGGGGGGTCCACAAGAGATAGGTGAAATATCGGGGAAAATAGCTGAAAGTTTTGTTTTTTAAAAAAGGCAAGCTGCTTTATTAGAAACCTTAGGCCTGTTACAGACAGCCAAAATAAAGCTGCTTCGAGTCACAGTGGAGGTATGGTGTTTCAATGATGCATGCATCCTAAGAGTCCAGAAGCCACAC
>NW_024812481.1:0-2609 GCF_019175285.1 Sceloporus undulatus
TTCCCCCTCTCTTCCCTGCCCCTTCCATTCCAGAGGGGATGCTTTTTGAGAACTGTTCAGAACAGTTCTCAAAAATTTCCCCCTCTGGAACGGATTAAGAACGGAAGAGAGGGGGAACGGAACGAATGAGAGACGGATGCGTGCGGTAAAATCCGTCCCCCACTCGTTCCGCACTCGGCCCTGCTCCTTCCGTTCCGTTCTCAGAACGCGTGGAAAGAACGCAGTGCGATAAAGTTCCTAGACTGTGAACTTCGTCCTTCGGGGAAGTGTGACCCCATTCAGGACAGGTGGATAAATTTCCTTCCTCGGGCCTGGGGAACCTATCATGAGTACTTCCGTTTTCTCTGGATTCAAATTGAGTTTGTTTTCCCTCATCCAGCCCATTACCGACTGCAGGCAGGCATTCAGAGGAGAGACTCCATCCTTAGTCACTGCATCAGTCGGAGACACAGAGAAGCATATTTGGGTGTCATCAGCATACTGATAACACCGCACCCCGTGTTTCCGGATGATCTCTCCCAGCAGTTTCATGTAAATGTTAAACAAAGTGGGGGACAAGATAGCTCCATGAGGGACACCAGATGTCAGTTCCCTCTTAGAGCAGCAAGTGTCCCCCAACTGCACCATCTGGAATCTGCCCGAGAGGTAGGACCGGAACCACTGGAGCGCAGTGCCCCCAATACCCAACTCCCTCAGGCGTTCCAGAAGGATACCGTGGTCAATGGTATTGAAAGCCGCTGAGATGTCCAAGAGCACCAACAGGGTCACACTTCCCCTGTCAATGCCCAGACGGAGATCATCGACTAAAGCGACCATGGCAGTCTCAACTCCATAACCTGCTCTGAAGCCAGTTTGAAATGGGTCCAGATAATCGGTTTCATCCAAGACAGCTTGGAGTTGGAAGGCAACTGCTGGCAACAATTTATCATTTTCAATATTTGTATTTTGTAGTTTTTCAATATTTGTAATTTGTAATTTTAATGTTTTCATGTAGATTATTGGATGATTTTTTTGTTAATGCTAGGAGTTCTCCATATGGAACGGCTTTCAGAATGGTCCTCTTGTGTTTTTTCTCAGGCATGATACATTGCCATTTGAACTGTTTAAAGAGATTATAAGTTGCTGCTACTCCAGTTTGCTTTGGAAGGCATTGTCACTTTTAGTCAGCTTGGTGTCTGCCATTTAAAAAAAAAAAAAACCCATCCTCCTCTCAACTCATATAGCTATCATGTCATACTGTCAACCTAAGGTTGGCCATGGTAGCTGTGGATTCTGGGAGTAGTAGTAAAAAAACCTTTTCTAAGTTCTACACCTCAACTGCCAGTATTCTACGTATTCTACATATTCTAAAGAAGAACAGAGACAGGACAGGGATTTGAACTTTTTATTTCTTTTTTTAAAAAGAATAATTATTTCCAGTTTTGCACAAATGTACCAATAGATAGGTGACAAATAGGTGGGTGGGTAGATGGGTACAGAGAGAGAGAGAGAGAGAGAGAGAGAGAGAGAGAAACTGAAGAAATGGCAGGATCTCAAAGTAATCATAGGATGATATGCTAGTGAATGTGAAGAAACCAGCTTAGGAGAAAGAACAATTTTAATAAAGCTGCAGGAGCCATCAGGCAGACCCAGCAACATCAGGGACTGCCTGAAGGAAGAGGCCCCTCCCTCCTCAACTGTCACCTCGGCCTCAGAGGGAGCCATCAGGCAGACCCAGCAACATCAGGGACTGCCTGAAGGAAGAGGCCCCTCCCTCCTCAACTGTCACCTCGGCCTCAGAGGGAGCCATCATCATAACCCAGCACTCAGGTACGTTCCTGAATTTTAAGATCCACCTCCCTCCCTCCTCAACTTTTCACCGATCGGCCGCCTAGGGAGCATCCAGGCAGACCCACACATGCAAAGGAGGACATCCCTGAAGGAAAGGCTCCTCCGCTCTTCAACTGCATCTTTGCCTCAGATTGAGCTATCGAGGCATACACCAGCAACTCATGCTGGCCTGAAAGGACAAGACTTCTCCCTCCTTTAACTGTCACCTTTTGTATTGTATTACAATTTTCACTGTACACCGCTATGATCATTGCGGAATAGCGGTCTATAAATAAAATTTATTATTATTATTATTATTATTATTATTATTATTATTATTAAACTGCAGAAATAAAGCAATTTGACATCGCTTTAATTGCCATAACTCAAAGCAATGGGATATTTTTGTTTTGTGAGATATTTACCCTTCTCTGTCAGACAGCTCTGGTGGCCCACCAAACTACAGGTCCCAAACTTACACAGCATTGAGCCATGGAGGTTCAGGTGGTGTCAGACTGCTTTATTTCTGTCATATGGCAGCAACCTTCTTCATTAAAGAGTAAAATTCTTCAATGAAGGATGCATTTTCCCATAGATACGTAGAAAGATTTGTAGCACCTTTGAGACTAGCAGAAAGAAAGCAGTTGGCTGCATGAGCTTTCATAGACTAAAGTCAACTTCCTCAGATTCACCTGAGGAAGTTGACTTTAGTCTATGAAAGCTCATGCTGCCAACTTCTTTTTTTTCTGTTAGTCTCAAAGGTGCTACAAGATCTCTCTACATACTGATTCTACAGACTA
>NW_024812482.1:0-2609 GCF_019175285.1 Sceloporus undulatus
GGGTGCTCTGCTGAGAAGTTGGCTGCGGGGACTGACCAGTTCCTTTTCACAACTACAAGATGCGCACTAGTGTGTAACGGACCAAATGGGTTACTTTTCGGTAGCCAATGCTTTCCACTTCCTATCTTTCCACTTCCTAGCTGCCTATCCCTCCTTATTATTTTTTCTTATATCCCACTTTTCTCCCAAAACAGGGACACAGACGACTTAACTCTTGTCAAATTTCTGTTCGGGTTTTGAGTGCCAAACTTGGCCAGCGGATGACTTTTCCCCCTACAAGTTTAATCCCATGCCGCCTTCATTCCCGAGAAAGAAGTACTTGCTTATATTGGTGATTTTTAAAGCTCTTTATAGCTGCCATTTGAATTCTACAGTCAAGCGAAGTTGAACCTGGCGCTATTCTTTAAAAGCTTCATTTCTTCTTCTGATGGTTCAAAATATCCTGCTTCGGTCTAATGGTACCCACCATCCTTCCTTCCTTATGATATTCTGCTCTGAATCCATTGTAATTTATTTTTATATGTTAGTGTATTGTAGTTGGTTTCTCATAAAATAGTGGAAAAGAAGTAGGTATGTTTGCATGCCTTCTGGTTTTCTCAGGCTGTAACATTTCAATGTACATTTCAATGAGGACCCGGTACATATAGTGTGTTTCTTATAAACGTTACTGTTTCAATCTCTCTTTCTCTTGTACTATATCTATTTATCCTATGGACTTAACAGCAAATTTTTATCCTTGCGTAGCCAAAATGCCACTGTCTGCAATGGGGTTTGGCCATATTGGCAAGTGGATCCCAAAAGTGTTTGTGGCTTCAAGTCACCTGTTGACTTATGATTTTTGCAAGAGTGCAAAGAACGTAATGGAAGAAACCCTGGGTTGCCCCTTAAAAGTCTAATGAAGACTGCCCCACTGCTGTGGCGACCTTTTAGATGTTCCCATGGTTCATGCGCAAGACTTTATCCATCTTATCTCCGCACCAGACACCACCATCTTGGAGTATCTGTCGCCGCCACCGACACTGTGTCCAAACTCAAGCTTTCCAATAGGTAGCATTCTCAGAGGCTTGATTGTATCATACAAACAAATAATGAATTAATTAAACTTAACATCACAGATTTCCATGATACATCTAAACCCTGATTGTTGCTAAGTCTGACACATTGCGCTGTACCTTCAAGTCGTTTTCAACTTAAGGCAAAGCTATTATTGGGTTTTCCTGGTAAGGCTTGTTCGGAGGGGGTTTGCCATTGCCTTCCATTGAGGCTGAGAGAGTATGACTTGCTCAACGTGAATCCACACAGTGGGTTTCATGGCCGAGCCGGGATTCGAACCCGGGTCGTAGACCAGCACTGAAGCCACTATGACACACTGTGGCTGTCTTATCCCATATTTTCAAAATCTCAAGACATTTATATGCACATGCAACCATATTACTTTATCTGATAAATTATCTTAAAATGAAAAGTTAATTAGCTGAGGCTTAGGCTGCATCTGCAACACAGAAATAACCCACGCTGACACTGCCGTGGCTGAATGTTGTGGAATTCTGGGAATTGTAGTTTGTTGTGGCACCAGAGCCCTCTGGCGGAGGAGGCTAAATGTCCTACCAAACTACGATTCCCAGAATACCATAGCAGTTAAAAGTGGTGCAGAAATAGCTTTAGGAGGGGAAAGAACTTAAATTCACCACAAGATGTCACCATAGCCTAACATAAAGCCATGTGGCTTGTGCCAGAATGAAAAAGCAACCCTCAAAAGTCTCTTCTTCATAGACAAAAGCTGGCTTTTCATAAAAATTGGAGCTGAGAATGTTTACAGCAATAATGTTTTGGTTGTAGTTTATTGCAGCACCAGAGTTCTCTCCGACAGAGAAGGCTAAATGCCTCACTGAACTACATTTCCCAGAATCCCCTAACATTTGAGCCAGGACAGTTAAAGCGGTCTCAAACTGGATTATTTCTGCAGTGTGTTTTTGACTCTGGAGGACCAAAGTTTGGGAATCGCTGTTCTAGAATATTCTCCTTCTCTAAACTTGCCCATTATCTATTTACATACAGTTATGTGATGAACATATAGGTTCAAACAAACAATTGTACTGATACATCTAATTGTTGTAGGTAGTGTTACTTTTAAACCAATTGCTTACTACATAAACATTTTATTTGCTTATTTTACTTCCTAATTTGCTCTGCTTTTGGTTGGTTGGTTGGTTTAAAACCACACTTTTTGACCAACACCAGTTGCATATAATATTCTCATATTATATGAGATAAATATGATATTATATTTAATTATATAATATATAATATATATAATTATATAATATTTCTAATATAATTATAAAAATATATAAATAATAATTATTAATATTAATATTATATTAATAATATAATTTGCATTATTCTATTCTATTTAATTATATAATTATGTAATATTTCTAATATAATTAATATATACTTACATTATATATATAATTATAATACATATAATATATAATTGTATTTTTGTATATAACTATAAATTGTATATAATTAAATAATATATATATATAATATTTATTCTATATAATTAGTATTATATATTTATATTATATAATATAATATTTCTA
>NW_024812483.1:0-2203 GCF_019175285.1 Sceloporus undulatus
AGCCATATAACACCGGTATTGAAAGATCTCCATTGGTTGCCTATCCGCTTCCGGGCCCAATATAAGGCGTTGGTTATTACCTATAAAGCCCTAAATGGCTTGGGTCCAGGTTACCTAAAAGACCGCCTCTCCCCGTACATTCCGCCTCGCACCCTCAGGACATCTGGGCAGCAGCTACTGAAAGTGCCTGGGGCTAGATTGTCCTCCACCACAAGGAGGACATTTTCCACTGCTGCCCCAGCCCTTTGGAATACGCTGCCCACTGAGCTCCGCTCGACTACCACCCTGGCCCAATTCAGGAAGGATTTGAAGACCTTCCTGTTCCAACAGGCATTCCCCGATTAAAAATCCTGTGGGCCTCCCTCCTCTTTCGTGGCCAAGAGGAAGGGCTTTGGGGCTTTTAGCCTGTGTTTTTTATTATTGTTTATATGTGATGTATTTTGGATTTTATTGTATGTATTGTTGTTTTAAATTTTATACTGTAAGCCGCCCTGATCGAAGGAAGGTGCGGGATATAAATAAAAACTTTATTATTATTATTAACCAGAGTTTACCCATAAAAAACAACACTGTGGCTTCTCAAAAGGATTCTTTAAACTTGAGTAGCTGGAGCTAATTAGTTTGCGTCTTAATACTATCGTGGGGAGGAGGGAAGCTTCAGATCTGACCTAAATGTATTGCTATCACTTCTATCATGACAGTCTTCAATAAAGTTCTTTTGTTTATTCATTTAAAAAAGAATTGGAAGCAAATGCTTTCAAGCCCCTTCTCCATCGAGCAAAAAGAGGAGGGCAGAGTATGAGAGCTCAAGGCTCATATGTTATTCACGTCACAAGAAACCACGGTTTCCCATTAAAATAATCCCAGGGCAGCATGTACATTAAATAGGGCTTTAAGTACCAAATGCTGAAAAACACACTCAGTAGCACACAGAAGATATAAGGAAAACTGTTGCATGGAGCAGGTCAGTGTCCCCAAGTGTGGAAGAAGAAGAAGAAGAAGAAGAAGAAGAAGAAGAAGAAGAAGAAGAAGAAGAAGAAGAAGAAATGTTTTATATACTGCCTCATATGGAGATCAATGGTCAGCTCTATCAGTAACATACTTCCCTTGGGTGATATTCTCCTGGCATTTTTGGACTACAAATCCCTATCAGTTCCTAAAGTGGAATGATAGACACAAGTTACTCTTCAAAATATCTAGAAGATTGGGGAAAGCTCTGACTGACTTTTCAGGGACAGGGATAGATCTTCCTTAGCTTCCTTACTACATAAGATCCTACACAAAAACTGAACACAGAACCTCCTACATGCAAAGCATGAACGCTGTCAGTGCATTATAGCACCTTTCTTGCAATGTGGTAAAAACACATACCAGGATCTATAACCTGTAGAACAGGAGACACATGATTTGGAGGTGAAGAAGGGGCACTCCTTTTTCAGCAGGAGATTAGCCCACATGGACAGTAAGAAAATGCTTAAACAAAGAGGTTACAGGTATTCTTAAATAGGGTACTGAAGATGTCACAAGCTTTAGGCTGAAATCATTTGTGACTACTGATGACATGCGCAATGTCCAGCAGATGACTGACACACTAACAGTCACATCCCACCAAATACTTTAAAAGGAAGCACCAGAAGATGGGGATGGAAAATCACCCTCCGTCTGCCATTTATGACTATTCTGAGAATAGTCATTCATTCGCAGTCACCCACTGACCACAATTCTCTGCATGGAATAGAATTTGCTGGAAATACACAACACAACACAACAGTGATTCAACAAAACAGCAAAGAGAAAACCAGCAGCCGGGAATAAACCTATGGCCAACTTCTGGCAGAGTTGTGCCAGAGATTCCTATAGAGAACATGTCAATCGAAACATGAAATAATCCAAGCCGCAAAAGTCAAAGCCACAAACATGGAGGCCAAAATGATGTGGCCAAAATACAACAGACTCAGTTTAGTCATTTTGGCTTCCAGGGAGATTTCAGGCTTGGTCTGTTCTCGGACCCATTTGTTTGTCTTTTTGACTGTCTGCGGCATCCTCAGCCCTCTTCTCCAGCACCACATCTCAAAGGAATTGATGTTCTTCTCATCCACTTTCATTACTGCCCAGCTCTCACAGCCGTACATGGCAACAGGGAATACAATGGACTGGACATTAGTACTCAGTTGTATATCTTTAGACTTTAGGACCTTGTCCA
>NW_024812483.1:2303-2609 GCF_019175285.1 Sceloporus undulatus
CTAGACATTATTTTTGTTTTCTTTATGTTCAGTAACAAGCCTGCCTTTGCCATTTCTTCCTTGACCTTCCTTAGTAATTGTTCCAAGTCCGTGGTGTTTTACGATAGTAGTATTGTATCGTCCATGTATCTTAAGATTGCTGATGTTCTTCCTCTTATCTTCCCTCCTCCTTTTCAAACCAGCTCTTCATTTATTTTCTGCATGTAAATTGAACAGTTGGGGTGATAAGATGCAGCCTTTTGCCAATTGAGAACTATTCTTTCTCCATGTTCTGTTCTGACAGAAGCCTCTTGTCCTGAGTACAGA
>NW_024812484.1:0-2609 GCF_019175285.1 Sceloporus undulatus
AATAATAATAATAATAATAATAATAATAATAATAATAATAATAATAAAAATATCTTGTCAACAAAACCACAGAGCCTTGTGAAAACAAAGACTAACAGAGATCCAAAACACACTGAATAAATACTCCAGTTTGGGACTGCTTTCACTGCCTTGGCTCAATGCTAGGGAATTCTGGGAACTGTAGTTTTGTGAGACATTTAGCCTTCTTTGTCACGGAGCTCTGCTGCCACAGTAAACTACAATCCCCAGGATTGTCTATTGCTGAACAAAGGCAGTTAAAGTGAACTCTAAGTGGATTATTTCTGCCATGTGATTTGGACCTCTATTAGTCTTTGTAGTTCCACAAGGCTTTTGGTTTTGAAGGGAAGAGTCTTATTATTATCATCATCTTGACCATGATGATCATCTTCATCACCATTTCAGCACTGCGTTTTGCACCAGACTTCACTGGGATTCAAGAAAATGGGGCCAGGATTGCAGTCCTAGGGTTGGTCCCAACCTTCATCATTCCCAAAGAAGTCAATGGGAGAAGGGCTGGGTGGGACTCATGTCTCTCAATGATTTCAATGGGTCTACTTCTTTTCTTTTTTATTCTAATACTCTACCTAAAATCATATTGTACAGACAATCGCAGAGGAATAAGTACAGCAATAAATCAATAACTACAATAGTAAATGCAACAACGAATATATTCTTGCATTTCCTCGTGGTTTGTTGTTAACTTTCTGAAAGCTTAATAAATTGTAATTATTACATTTTTGAGACTCCATTATAAACATTTTTCCCCGATTTGACTTCTGTCCAGTCAGTTCCACCTGTAATGGTTGAATCCCATTTCATCTAGAAATAGTATAATGTGTAATATCTTCCCTATGCACAAGTTGAGAGGTTCAAGTATCAAAGAGAAGCTCTTCAATGGGTCTATTTTAAGTCTGGCTAAAAAAAATAATAATCAAACCAGGAGTAGTTTTTGTGGGTTTTTTGGGCTATGTGGCCATGTTCTAGAAGAGTTTATTCTTGACGTTTCACTGGTATCTGTGGCTGCCATCTTCAGAGAATGCTGACCTAGAAGAGAGTGGGTGTATACTGTGAGATCCTGGGGAAAGAGTAGTAATTCCCATGTTAATCTATGTATTGTTCTGTTGTTGATGGCCTGGCCTCAGGGTTGGGGGATATTACCAATGTATGCATTATAGTTTTCAGTGCATCAGGTTCCAGGAAGGGGTGCAGTTAGCATATCAATTGAAGCTAATAACAGACATTCCTGGCCATCGTATCTATCTGAGCCAACGTCTGGAGCGACTGATCCAGGAGCACCCCTAAACTGCAAACACAATCCTTTAGGGGAAGTGTGACCCCGTCCACAGATGGATCACAGGTGACAAACCTCCATATCTGGATTAGGATCTCCAACAACGAGCAGCTCCGTCTTATCTGGATTCAGTTTCATTCTGTTTTTCCTTATCTAGATCATTGCTTTCTCAAGACATTCATTCAGAGGGGAGATGCCTTCCTTAGTTGACACTGAGGCCTGGGGCATGAAGAGGTATAGTTGGGTGTCATCAGCGTACTGATAGCACCCCACTCCATGCTTCCAGATGATCTCTTCCAGCAGTTTCATGTTTATGTTAAACAGCCTTTGGGGCAGGGTGGCACCCTGGAGAACACCAGATTTAATCTCCCTCTTAGAGGACCAACTGTCCCCAAGCATCACCATCTGGAATCTACTCAAGAGATAGGACCAGAACCACTGCAATGCAGTGACCCTGATCCCCTATTCCCTCAGGCGTTCCAGAAGGATACCATGATTGATGGTACTGAAAGCCACTGAGAGGTCCAAAAACATCAGCAGAGTCACACTTCCCCGTCAGTTCTCAAGCGGAGATCATCTACTAAAGTGACCATAGCAGTCTTGACTCTGTATCCGGTCCTGAAGCCAGTTTGAAATGGGTCTAGACAATCTGTTTCACCCAAGACCGCTTGGAGTACTGCCCTCTCAATGACCTTGTTTAGAAATGAAAGATGGGAGACCGGTCTGTAATTGTTCGTGTCCAAGGGATCTAGGGAGGGCTTTTTCAGAAGTGGCTGTGCCTCCACTTCTTTCAAGCAAGATGGAAAATAGCCCTCCCTAAGAGATGCATCTATGATATATCTCAGATCAGTCCTAAGCGCATCTCCTCCTTGGATGACCAGCCATGAAGGGCAAAGGACGAGAGGGCAAGTCGTCTTCACACTTCCGAGGAGCTTGTCCATGTCCTCAGTACTCATAGATTCAATGATCCAGTATGGTCGTATTCACGGAGTCACTGTACACCTCACCTATAGCCTCTGCAATGATGGTGGTGTTCAAGTCGGCTCTTATCTGAAAGATTTTATCTGCACAATGGTCAATTAAAGTGTCACAGTGAGCTGTGGAAGGCTCTAATAATGGGTTCTGGGGGGAAGGAGCCTGAGTCAGGTCCCAGATGCCCCCCTCCCCCTCGACTTCAGCACTCCCTTTATGCTTTTTTTCCTTGGCACTTTCCCTCCTTCCTCCCATCTCCTCCTTTAACCCACATCCCTTCAAAAGGATCCAAGCCCCTTTCTCCATGCTCCCAGAATGGGGGGGG
>NW_024812485.1:0-2608 GCF_019175285.1 Sceloporus undulatus
AATGCTCTCTGAACATTTTGGACTATAGCCAGCATGTCTGAAGGTCAAGGATTAGCCCCTAATATCTGGAAGGTGCCGAGTTGCCCAATCCTGCCATAGGTGAACAGTTATAGCTCTATGATTCTACATTGGTCCCCAAACCTTTTTGGTCTACTACTCCCTTTCCTCTTGAGCAACTACAGTAGCGCTCCCCATGCCCATTTCTTGATACTACTGTTTCTACTGTGCAGCAGCCAGCCAGCCAGCAGCATCTATCTCAGTTGCATCCAGTTTGCCTTTGCCTCCTCCTCCTTAGCCTCTTATATGTGAATACAGCAGTGGCAATGGCCCAAGCCTGCTTCCTGCTTTTGCCTGCACAGGCCTTACAGCAAAAGGAAGGCTGGCTGGCTAGGTGCTTGGTTGTTGTTCCTAGATGACTGGACACAAAGGGAGTAGCAGCCAAGCTACAAGCACCAACCAAGGAGTTGGTCATCTTGGAGTCAGCAACCAAGCAGTTGGCTGAGCAGTGACCAAAAAGCCTTTCACCCATGCTGGCCTTGCAGCAAAGGCTGATGTGGGCAAGAGGCTTCTTGGTTGACTGTTTGCTTGCTGTTCTCAAGGTGCAAAGGCAGAAGCATCTCCCCAATGGTGCAGAGAGGGGCCTAGTCAGCTTTCCACTTTTCTCCCTGGTGAGGAAAATTCTTAATTTGAGAGAGGTGAAGGATTTTTTTGAAGAACCAACCCCAGATACTCCTCCTGCTCCTTCTCCAGAGGCATCCCTTCCTCACACAGCTTCAAGTGTCCCCCCTCCCCAAAAGTTTCTTCTGCTACCTTTTCTCTTGGACTGTGCAACAAAAGAAAGCAGGAGTAGCAGTGCAGTTCAACTTGCCAGCGAAGTCTGCGCAAAACTCACAAAGCTTACACAGGGTCCCAAATGTGAAAGCTGCTTTTTGCTGCTGCTTCTCTCTTCATCTCTACCTAAAGGCCACTGTTTCCCCTTGCCTATCTTTCACACCAGTACACTCGTCCCTCCACATTCACTGGTGTTAGGGGCAGAGGATGTCCATGAATATGGAAAACCCATAAATAACAAAATCACTATGTTTTTACCTGAGAGAACACTTTTCTAGGAGTCTCTAGGTTCTCCAGTGCAACTCTGTGGTCAATATCTGCCAGACATTGACCATAGAATTGCTCTGGAGGAGCTACAAATGCCTAGTGGAGTGTTTTCTCTAGGAATCTCTAGGTCCTTCGGTGCGACTTTTGGTTAACGATGACCATGGAGATGCTCTGGAGGAGCTAGATATTCCTAGAGAGAACATATTAATAAAACCTATGAATAATCAAATTCGCAAAAGTCAAAGCCACAAATGTGAAGAGGCAAGTGTACTTTGAGTGTAGGCCCCTTTGTCACCCCCTTTTCCCTCATCACCCCACTGGATCTTCCCATCACCCCCAGAGGGGTCATAGCACCCATTTTGGAAATCACTGATCTACAGAAATGATGGAGTTTGACTAGGGTTGCCATATCCCGCCTGGGGGCGGGACTTTCCCGGTTTGGGGCGGGTCTGCACGGTCCCGCTCCGGTTTGCCCTTTGTCCCGCCCCTCCCCCCCACGCCAGAGGCCAGGCAGGGAAAGGAGCCTCACTTCAGTGAGGCTCCGTTCCCTGCCTTGGCTCCTCCTCCGCTGCCGATGGAGTCGGCCAGGCAGGGGCAAAGGGCCTCGCCTCAGCGAGGCCCCTTTCCCCTGCCTGGCCGCTGCCTCGGGTGACGATGGAGGCGGCCTGACAGGAGAAAAGGGCCTCGCCCCAGAAAGGGAAGTACATTTCTGCCATCTGTCTAGGGATAATGCCAAATGCCCTCCATTGTGCTCATGCCTAAGAAACATGCATTTATATTAACATTTTTAAAAAATCATCATTTTTTTGCATGTCCTCCATTTAAAAAATGTGTCCTACATTTGAAATTTTTGTGCTACATCTGTCCTACATTTGTCCCGGTTTGGAGGTCCTGACTTATGACAACCCTAGCCATGGCCCTCCCCTGAGTGAGGCTGAGAGAGTGTGACTAAGCTGGGGAATCAAACCCTGGTCTCCAGAAATCCGTCAGTGATACCTCTTAGCGGCCAACCGAAATGCACAACACACTTGCCCCTCCATATAATAAATAATTGAAATAATAAAACCTCTATTCATATCCCGCTCTTCTACCATAAGGCAACCAGAGTGGCTTACAGTTTAAAAACATCCAACACAAAACACAATATATCATAACCCAATATATCATATTCGCTAGGGTAAGGGGCACAAGAACCCTCGCCTCCCCCCCTCGAATATGGAAAAACCGCAAATAACAAAAACACCATGTTTTTACCTGAGAGGACACCTCTCTAGGAATCTCTAGGTCCTCCAGGGCAACTCTGTGGCCAACGTCCAACAGACACTGACCATAGGACTGCACTGGAGGAGCTACAAAGGCCTAGTAGAGTATTCTCTCTAGGAATCTCTAGGTCTTTCAGTGCAACTTTTACTTAAAGTTAACCATAGAGTTGCCCTGGAGGACCTAGATATTCCTAGAGAGAACATATTATTATTATTATTATTATTATTATTATTATTATTATTATTAT
>NW_024812486.1:0-157 GCF_019175285.1 Sceloporus undulatus
CTCCCTTCCTCCAAGTCCTTGATACAGATGTCAAAAGCCCCAGGGCCTGGGATGTAGCCAGGGGGGGGGATCTGGGGGTCCGGACCCCCCCTTCCATTAGAAAAATGAATGGTGTGTGCTGCTGCGCCGCCGCACTCAAGCCCCATTATAATGGTGG
>NW_024812486.1:257-2608 GCF_019175285.1 Sceloporus undulatus
ACCTCTTAACCATCTCTTCTGCAGGCTAAACATACCCAGCTCCCTAAGTCTATACAGTCGGCCCTTCTTATACACAGATTTTTTATGCATGGATTCAAGCATCCACGGTTTGAAAAGGTTCAGAAAAGTATAAATGTCAAATATCAAACCTTGATTTTCCATTTTCCATAAGGGACACCATTTTGCTACGCCATTGTATTTAATGGGAGTTCAGCATACACGGATTTTGTTATCCACGGGGGATGTTGAAACCAAACCCCAGCGTATAACAAGGGCCCACTGTGTTTTATAGGAAGGAGTAATGAGCCAGCATGGTGCAGTGGACTCTGGGGGACCTGGGTTCAAATCCTCACTCAGCCATAGAAACCCACTGGGTGGCCTTGGGCAAGACGTCACAGTCTCTCAGCCTCAGAGGAAGACAAGAGCAAACCCGCTCTGAGCAAATCTTGTCAAGAAAACCCTGTGATAGGTTCACCTGAGGATTGTTATAAGTTGGCATCATATTGAAGGCAAACAACAACAGCAACAACAACAACAACAACACCTCTTTTCCTTTGGAGGAGATTCCCAAACACGCCTTGTTTCCCAGTTGGGAAAAAGAGGAGAATCCCAGAGATTCCCGTTTCCTCTAGGAATAGGAACAACCAAATTTCCATGGAAGAGCTTTCTTAAGGCATGTGCCAGGACAGAGCGGGGAATGGCTTTTGTAGTCTTTTCCACCAATATCTTGATGTCGTGGCTTGTTCTGGTGAGTTTGGATTACTTGTCCTCTGCAGTTCGGCAACGTCCAGGACCCAAAAGGGCCTAGTACTGGTCTAGGCTGTGTTTGCAGAGTGCTCCAATGGAAATGTGGATTTCAACAGGTCCTATGGAAAGGTGCCTTTGGTCTGATGCCTAAATAATTACACCATGATGATTCTGCTTTAACAGCCATGACAACACTGTAGAGAATCATAGAATTGTAGAATCGTAGAAATGTAGAGTGGAAGAGACCACAAGGGTCATCCAGTCCAACGACCTGCCATGCAAGAACTCTCAATCAAAGCATCCCTTACAGATGGCCATCGATCCTCTGCTTAAAGACTTCCAAGGAAGGAGACTCCACTGCACTGCAAGAAAGGAGTGTGTTCCACTGTCGAACAGCCTTTACTGTCAGGAGGTTCCTCCTAATGTTAAGGTGGAATCTCTTTTCATGGAGCTTGCATCCATTGTTCTAGGTCCTGTTCTCTGGAGCAGCAGAAAACAAGCTTTTTCCCTCCTCAAAATCACATCCCTTCAGCTATTTAAAAAGGGCTATCATATCACCACTTATCCTCTCCAGATTAAATATCCCCAGCTATTTAAGGTGTTCCTCATAGGGCATGGTTTCCAGATCCTTCATCATTATGGTCGCCCTTCGTTGGACATGCTCGACTTTCTCAAAATCCTTTTTGAATTGTGGTGTCCAGAACTGGACACAGTATTCCAGGTGGGGCATGACTAGAGCAGAATAGAGTGGGACTATTACTTCCCTTGATCTAGACAAAATACCGCTATTGATGCAGCCTAAAATTGCATTGGCCTTTTTAGCTGCCACATCATACTGTTGACTCATGTTCAACTTCTGGTCTACTTGGACTCCTAGATCCTTTTCACACGTAGTTTCATTCAGCCACGTGTCCCCCATCCTATATCTGTGCATTTCATTTCTCCGCCCTAAGTGCAGTACCTTACATTTCTCCATGTTGAATTTCATTTTGTTTGATTTGGCTCAGCTTTCTAGTCTATTCAGGTCATTTTGAATTTTTATCCTGTCCTCTGGGGTATTAGCTATTACTCCTAATTTGGTGTCATCTGCAAATTTGATACGTATGGCCCCATTTCTGTCATTCAAGTCATTGATAAAGATGTTGAATAGCACTGGGCCCAGTACAGAACCCCACTGGACACCCCACTGGTCACTTCTCTCCAGGATGAAAAGGAGCCATTGTTGAATAGCCTTTGGGTTCAGCCAGTCAACCATTTTCAAATTCATGTAACAGTTACCTTGTCCAGCTTGTTCAATGTTTTTGTTTTATATACTGTTTATTTGGTTAACTGCTATTAAGGGAGATATCTATGAGATTCTATGATATGGGGTGCACTATAAACCTTTTGATAAATGAACAGGGATAGCAATCCTATATATACATATTATCAGACATAACTAATAAATAATAATAAATGTTAGCCTTTTGGATGCCACAAGGTTCCTCTCCTTCTTCAGAGCAAGAAGCAACACTTCAGCTGCCTTCTAGAAGATAAAGCAGAAAGGCTTCCAAAAGGACTGAAGCCTTGGGCAAGTCACACTCTCTCAGCATCAGAGGATGGCC
>NW_024812487.1:0-2608 GCF_019175285.1 Sceloporus undulatus
TGTATGTAAGTGAGAATGGGAAGGGTAGACCCAGATGAGACTGAAGGGAATGTAAGAGGAAAACAGAATGATAAGGAGTTAGTAGTTGAGAAAGAAGAAGCAAGTGAAGAAGATTAGAGTAAGTAGTTAAAAGAAGCTAGGAGAGTTGAGGAAGAGGAAGCGAGAGAGTTAAGAAGGAAGATTAGGGTAGGATAGATAGTTGAGGGTTAATAGGTAAGAGGGTTGGTATAAAATTTAAGAAGGTTTTCCTCCGGCAAATTATTATGAATGTATAAGAATGAGATGTTTTTTTAATTGGTTTTTTTTTGTTTTTTTTCTTTCTATGTTTACTTGTTTGATGTTTTGTATGATGTTTATTTATTATGTAGTTGATTGTAAACTTATTTATGTACAATACACAACTGTTTTAATAATAAAATTTATTAAAAAAATTTAAAAAAATCACCCATAATATGAATGGTAATATCATGTGAGATACAGAAGGTCAACCAATAATCAAAATTGGAAATAAAAGCTGAAGGTGCACTAGGTAGTCAGTATATGACTGCAATTTGAAAATTCAGAGACAACATGATAAGCGATTGATTAGATCATGACTTGACTAGACTAGAAAGCTGGGCCAAAGCTAACAAAATGAAATTCAATACGGAGAAATGTAGGGTATTGCACTTAGGGTGGAAAAATGAAATGCACAGATATAGGATGGGGGACACCTGGCTGGATGAAACTATGTGTGAAACGGATCTAGAAGTCCAAGTAGACCACAAGTTGAACATCACTGAACAGTGCGATGTGGCAGCTAAAAAGGCCAATGTGATTCTGGCCTGTATCAATAGAAGTACAGATCCCCATGTATAACAAAATCCGTGGATGCTCAAGTCCCATTAAATATAATGACATAGCAAAATGGTGTCTCATATAAAAATAGAAAATCAGGGTTTGATATTTGAAATTTACCCTTTTTTTGACCATTTTCAAACTGTGGATGCTTGAATCCATGTATAAAAAATCAGTGTATAAGAAGGGCTGACTGTATAGTCTCTAGTTCAAGGGAAGTAATAGTGTCACTCTATTCTGCTTTAGTCAGGCCCCACCTGGAATACTGTGTCCCGTTCTGGACACAATTCAAAAAGGATGTTGAGAAACTGAAGTGTGTCCAAAGGAGGGCGACTAAAATGGTGTAGGGTCTGCTAAAAATAAATTCATACATAGTTTAGTGTTTTGTTTTGTTTTGTTTTTTAAAAAAAACCTTATGAACATTTAAAAATTAAAAAGAGTATTAAAAACAAAAATGCCTGGAATATGTTATTTTTATTCTTAATAATTTCTGTTATCACTGGGGAAAAAATAACAACTTTTTAAGTGAATGCATAGGTGCATGAGTATAAAATCAGCAAAATTTCTGAGATTTACCATCAAATAGAAATCTCACAGCACCATTAGTGACAAGTATTCCCACTTTTCATTCAGATTTGCTTTGCTCCTGTTTAGTATTTCTTTTGCATCTATGGTGAAACAAACTATTGGCATCAACTCAGCTCAGACTTTCCCAAAGCTGTGATTCTTGTTTTCAGCTTGGAAGAACAGAAATTTCAAAGGAGTAGAAAGGAGAAAGAAAAAAGATGTCAACAACGTATTGGTAATTGGGCACCTTTGAAAATTTCAGCTTCTATCAAATGAACAAGAGTCTTTCACAGAGGAACATGAGGCTTAGATGATAACACATTTGAAAGGCTGACAGAGTGTTTGTGGCTGTATGAAGAATGTAGCATTGAACTTTTAGCCCAGGAACTTGTGCTGAATGCAGAGAGACTGGAGGTGGATAACAAGAAGAGGTGATAACAGATGTAGGTTGACTCATGTTTAGCTGTCTCATGGAGGTCAGTGGGACTGAAATCTGTATGGCTTGGTCTGGATTGTTCATTGCATATTTTAGATCTGTTTAATGCTGTTTGGATCATTACCAGGCTTTGTAAAGTTATGACTGAGGCCAGTGAGAATTTCAATTTACAATCTGTGGAGAAGTTTCCATTACTCAACAGTCATGTGTTACATGTTGTGAAAAAGACTCCACAGCTCTATGCATCTTGAACATATATTGAGATCATAACTACTATAGGGAAGTATTCAATGTGGTGTTTCTGATGACAGAACTGCTTCCATCCATTGAAGGGGAGGGTGCAAGGGAGGGTGCAACCCTCTTTCCTCTAAAATCCTAGTTTGTCCTGCCAAAAACTGGCTCAGAATAGCTAGTAAACAAGGGTTTGGAGAATGTTCCACTGATCAAGTGATGAGGTAGTATTGTGCCCAAAATGAGATACAGATGGCACATAGATTCCCCATATGTGGAGCATTTGTACAATCCCGGCCATGATGAGTTTTTGCCCACTGCTTTTGTGCTACGCTATTGTGTTATTTTAATATAAATGTGTTGATTTTAATGTCTCAAATTTTAATCCCAGAACAGTTTAATTCCTTTTTTTTGGGGGGGGGGGGGGTTGTATATATTTATATTATTACTATTTCTGTATATCTGTATTATTTTCATTGTTGGAAACCGCTTTGATTGTTTTTTTACAAATAAGTGGGATATAAATAAAAGTTTTAT
>NW_024812488.1:0-2608 GCF_019175285.1 Sceloporus undulatus
AGAAGGAGAAACAAAAGATAGCTGGGCATTTGCTTAAACAAGATTGCCTTTTTTTCTGGTGACAACACTGATTTTGAATATTTGGGTAGGGAGATTGTTAAATGGGAGTTTATACAATTTTATTTAATCCATGGAATAAAATCTTTGATAATCCACATGCCTGGTTAAAGATGGCCAAGACAACTTCACGTGAAGTAGAATCTTTGAATTAATTATTATTAGTGATTATCTGTGTCTTCCCCAGTTCACATTAAGAATCCACCCTAAAACCTGAAACATCTGCATTTGCGTTAGTAATGCAGAGTTGTATACATACTGATTTGTCCTTAACTTTAGCAAAATATTCAAGGAAGCTCTTACAGGAAACATAACCATCTGATGTACTGCAATGCACAAGGAAGGAAGGCATATTTCCCCCTTGGCATCCATCTTCTTAACAGAATCAGTGTGTTTGCTTGGGTGGTTTTGTGTGTTGTGTTAATAGCTGTAGCTTCAGGAGGGAATTGTCAATAGCTCAAAAGGGAAGTACAGACGTATCATATATCTGGAATAAAGTATACCCCAAAGTACACTTCAAGGTTGTATTTTTCTTTAACAGTCTTGGTGATGTTGTAAACCACAGGAGTGAAGCAAATGAGCTATCAGAAGGTTGTTTAGATTGAATGCTTTGTAGAAGGTGACATGTGGATTCTTGTTCATGTTTCAGACACTCAAGTGCTTAACTGGTGAGGGCAGGGAGAAAGAAAGTGACAGAAAAGGAGCCAACTTTTTAAAAAATTACCCCTAAGATTTCACCTCAAGGGTAAAAATTTCCTTATGGTTCCCTAGTGGCTCTTTATGTTCTCAGACTGGAGACAATGAACAGAATTATAAAAACAAATGGGAAAATTCTACTTCCATCAGATTAGTTTCCAAGAAAGCAGTATATCACAATAGTATTTGATTTTTTTAAAAAATTAACCTTTAAGAGTCTCAGCTTCTAGAACAGAACTGTCTCTGCCATTAGGCACAATGTGGTAGATCCCTCAGGCATTTGATTTTTTATGTCCTTAAAAGATGACAGATTGTTACTAGTTTATTATTACTGTATTTTAATCATGAGGGAGGGGAAGAGGAGGTTGTGGCTTTCCTATCTCAAGCGCAGAAAGAAGCTATATGACCTTGTGTGGAGCTGATCTGCTTATTATTCCAACTCAGACATCAAAATCTCCTGAGCCCTTATAATGTCTAGAAACAGTTTATATAGTACTTCTGACATGGAATAAAGTGAATAAAGACAGCTATTTACTAGATGACAACTTAACCATGGTGATATGCAGCAATTTGAGGCAATAGTCATGTGTATCACCTTCCTCAGTTCTGTGAATTTTACATCACTCCTGCCTCCTCAAACATCTGAGCAGATCCCAAAATATAACTACAGTCTTCTCTTCAAATCACAAGATACTGTCATTGACGAAATATAATATGACCTTATGCTCTTGGTTGTAATGCGGCTATTTGCTGATAGTTCATATTCCACTGCAGTAAGGTCATGATGATATTACTTTACTTTCCCAATTTTACATGGTAAATATTTCTTATGAATATATCGGTGTGCTGACAGCTGGTATTCATCACTTCAGAAGGAAAGCGTGGGTACTACCATGCACCCTGTTGTGGAAAATACTAGTTGTCACCACATGGGGTGGCTTCATAAGAAATATGCATCACCTGATGAGGTAATATAAACCAGTGCTGACTTATGTATATGTTTATATAGTGATACTGTAAACCTGAAGAATTTTACATTGGAACTTCTGAAGGGAGACAGCTGGCTCTCCCAACTTGAGTGCTGACCAGTCCTATCACTCGTACCTATGGATGTGGATTCCTTCTGTTTCCATTGCTCCTTAAAATGCAAAGCTAAGTCCCCTTAAGCATAAATAAATTGTCATTGTGTGGCTTGGAATGCATGGGGCTAGCTTCAATTCACCCACAATCTATTATATTTCCTAGACAGGGACACAGGAGTTCATGCATTGATGGCCTCCTGATTAGATTACTCTAATGTGCTCTATGTGGACCTGCCCTTGACTCAGAAGTTTCATTAACCAGATTGCTGACCAAAGTACTCTACAGTAACATGTACCATTGGTCTTAAAGGAATTGCACTGGGTGTCCATACACATCTGATCTGAGTTTAAGGGGCTAGCAATGACATTAGAAGTCCTAAATGCCTTGCAACCTTGATACCTGAAGGAGCACCATTCCCCAATACAACTGTCCAATGAATGAGGTCTATTGGACAGATCCACCTTTGTGTCCTCCCAGTAAGAGTAATATACTGTGGACATAGGAGAGGGCTTTATTTACTGTGGAACTCCAATTGTGGAATGTCCTTCTCTTGGAAGCTTGATGGTTGCTTCATTCTAATGCCAGTTTAAAAGGTGAAATTTCATCTATATAGCATTGCCAGGTCAGAACTATCACAAGCTCTAAGATTTGGGGACCCAAACCTGTGATCTTGGGATGACCCCCTTGTGATGTCATGGCAGGCTGGCTCCTGGCCATGTCATTAAACATGATAACCTGAGCATTGACTACAGCTGTAGAGAGCATAGCATAC
>NW_024812489.1:0-436 GCF_019175285.1 Sceloporus undulatus
GCCCCCAGGTGGCAAACCCTCTCTACACCTGGGGTGCGCCGTTTCCCAGCGGCTTGGCACGACGTCTTTTGGCCGGGCAGACCCTTTAGATTATTTGTATTGAAATAATTAATTAAGTTATATTATTTAACTTGATTTAGGGTTGGAGATAATTATTTTGGGGACTGGAAAAGATAGTGTGTTATTTTAATTGATTAGTTATTCAAGAAGAACATAAGAAGATTTATTAATATTTTAAATATAAAATACCAAATATATTAAATTATTAATACAAATAATCAAATATTTGGGTAATCAGTTCAGAGAATCGTAGCTATTATAGAAGGACAATTAACAATTTTTAAGCCGCTCTGATAGCCTTTTGGCTGATGAGTGGGGTATAAATATTATTATTATTATTATTATTATTATTATTATTATTATTATTATTATTATT
>NW_024812489.1:446-2608 GCF_019175285.1 Sceloporus undulatus
GGTAGAATTATTAGATAATATTTAAGTGCAAGAGAAAAAGACTTGTAATATTTGAGAATACTAATTAATAGTGATTAGATAGTTCAGGGGAAACTATTGGAGATTAAAATGGCCTCTACTACAAAAAGAGCTACTCAGGTAGCATCATCTGCACAAAAAGAGGTTCAACAGAGGCTCCTTCTAAATCACCAGATCTCACTACGATTTTTCTTGAGGAATTTAAAAAATTTAAGGATATTAACCGAAGATCCCATTAATAAAAATGGCTCTTCTGAGGCTTTCATGTGAACGCTTCCATGACAGAAGTAAAGCAAGAAGCTTCTATATTTCAGAAACGCAATTGATGATCCCACCTCCGGCATGTCTGAAACATTTTGGCAACACATCAGCAACATTTGGGCAATGGTAGGCGGACCTGTGTGATAGACTCCTAAATCAGAGCTTGACAAAGTGGTTTTTTTGTTTGTTTTTTGTTTTGTTTTGTTGTTTGGGGGGTGTTGTTTATTTGTTTGGATGATATTTCTCAGAATGTTTCACCCCATCAAACTATACAGGAATTTTGGGAGCTGTAGTCCAAAAGTAACTTTTCCAAGCCCTTTTAGGAACATGATGAATTTTACTACCTTGTGGTGTTGTCTGTACTATGCTTATTATGTGGCAACAGCATATTGCATGGTTCATCTGAGTATGGAGGTTGGTTGGAGGCTGAAACATAGGTAGGATATTCACGGTTTTTTATCTGAGAACTTTCAGATCACCTTTAATTTGGTGATTAAATAAGAGAGAGACTGTGTGCCAAATATAATATGTTCTGCTATGGCTGTATTGATTTCTGCACTAGACTATGCTTTCACCTTAGCTATCAGCAAATATTGAAGAGTATGTGAAATGTTGGATTTGATATTGTAAAATTCACTAAAACTCTGTTATATATAGGTTGAATAGACAGGTCAGTACCCCATTCCAGCATCCCTTTCATCGCTGCAGCAAGATCAAGTGCCCATGTATATAGCAAATAACTCATTAAAACAGAACTTCCCAGATAGAATCATAGAATCACAGAGTTGGAAGAGACCACTAGGGCCATCCAGTCCAACCCCCTGCCATGCAGGAAATCCAAATCAAAGCATCCCTGACAGATGGGCATCCAGCCTCTGTTTAAAGACCTCCAAGGAAGGAGACACTATCACCCTCCGAGGGAGTGCATTCCACTGTCGAACAGCCCTTACTGTCAGGAAGTTCCTCCTAATGTTCAGGTGGAATCTCTTTTCCTGTAGCTTGCATCCATTGTTCCGGGTCCTGTTCTCTGGAGCAGCAGAAAACAAGCTTGCTCCCTCCTCAATATGACATCCTTTCAGATATTTAAACAGGGCTATCATATCGCCTCTTAACCTTCTTTTCTCCAGGCAAAACATCCCCAGCTCCCTAAGTCGTTCCTCATAGGGCATGGTTTCCAGACCCTTCACCATTTTTGTCGCCCTCCTTTGGACACGCTCCAGTTTCTCAATGTCCTTTCTGAATTGTGGTGCCCAGAACTGGACACAATATTCTAGGTGGGGCCTGACCAGAGCAGAATACAGTGGCACTATTACTTCTCTTGATCTAGACACTATACGTCTATTGATACAGCCTAAAATAGCATTGGCCTTTTTAGCTGCCGCATCACACTGTTCACTCATGTTCAACTTGTGGTCTACTTGGACTCCTAGATCCCTTTCACACGTAGTTTCATTCAGCCAGGTGTCACCCATCCTATATCTGTGCATTTTATTTCTCCGCCCTAAGTGCAATACCTTACATTTCTCTGTGTTGAATTTCATTTTGTTAGCTTTGGCCCAGCTTTCTAGTCTATTCAGGTCATTTTGAATCTTGATCCTGTCCTCTGGGGTATTAGCTATTTCCCCTAATTTGGTGTCATCTGCAAATTTGATAAGTATGCTCCCAATTATGTCATCCAGGTCATTGATAAAGATGTTGAATAGTAGATGGACTACCTTGTGACCTAATTCAGTGTTGTCTTTGTTAGCCATGAAACTGAAGGTTCTGCTCTTGGTTCCATGCCAAAGCAAGCAGAGATAAGACTACAGCTTGTATTTTTTTGTCCATCTTTCATATATATGTATGGACTGAGAGAGAGAGAGCATCATCATCATCATCATCAT
>NW_024812490.1:0-2608 GCF_019175285.1 Sceloporus undulatus
GGATGCGTGTCTGACTATGCCTGGCTTCTCCTTTCCACTGTATTACAAACTGGCAAGGTAGTGGGATAAGGCCCTCTACAGGAGATCTTAGAGCTCAAACAGATTCATAGAGAGAGAGACGGTCCTTCAAATAGCCTGCACCTAGACATATAGCCCATAACTAGCACTTTATAGCTCATAATTGTGCCCAGAGACAGACTGGCAGGTTTTGAAGCTGTTACAGCAAGGCAGCTGTATGATCCCTATAGTCAACCCTAGTTAATCTGCGCCTCTTTGGGCCAATTGAAGTTCCTCAGCACTTTTGAAAGGCAGCACCACAGTAACCTAAATGGGATGTAACAAGGCATGCATTACTGTGGCCAGATCAGAAATCTCTACGAATGGCAGAAGCTGAGGCACTAGTTTTACCTGTGCAAATACACTCCTAGTCACCACTGAAATCTGGGCCTCTAGACTCAAGATTGAATCTAGGAGTACACCTAAACTGTGAACTTTCTTTTGGGGGAGTATCACCCTATCCAGCACAGGCTGAATCTTCTAAGATTTTCCTTTTGGCTGACCAGGAGCACATATGTTTTGTCTGGATTAAGTCTCAATTTCTCTGCTCTCATTTAGTCTACTCTAGATGCTGAGCACCAGTTTAGCACTGAAACACCTTCCTAGGAATTAGGAGTAAAGGAGTAACAAAAGTGAGTATCATCAGCAAAGGAGCAACACCTGACACATATAATTCCAGACAAACTCAGCCATTTCATATATCTGTTTAAAAGCATGAAGAACAAAACAGAACCCTGAGGGACTCCACAGGCCTATGGCCAAGGAGTTAAACAGGAATCCCTGCATCATATCCTGAGATTGTTGCTCCACAAAGAACCAAAGTCATTGTGAACCCCCTTTCCAGTGAATTGACCCAGAAGGATATCATGGCCATTGGTGCTGAAAGCTGTTAAGAGGTCCAACAGGACCAACAGAGACACATTGTCTCTGTCTAGTTTCTAGCATGTTATCTAGCAAGGCTACCAGCGCTGTCTCTGACCTATAACCAGGCCTGAAGCCAGACTAAAATGGATCTAAATAGTATACTGGAGTGCCTGGAACTGAGAGGCCACCTTGAAGTCCCAAAATGGAATACTGAAGACTGATTCATAGTTAAGAATCCCAGGATGTTTTTGTTTTGTTTTGCTTTTTAAATACAGATCTTACAAGAACCTTCTTCAGACATATTGCAACTATGCCTTGTTGTAAAACAGAGGTAGTAATATAGCATTACTCCCTCTGTTACCCAATCAACCAGTCTCCCTTTGGCCTGTTTTATAAGCTAGGCGTGGCAAAATTCTAATACATGTAGCTCCTACCTCTCCAGTTATGGGGGATGTTGGAATTTGTAGTTCAGTTATTTCTAGAGGCCTTCCTATCCCTGAGCTAAGAAGTAATACTGTTTCAAGTCCAATGTGAACTTAAAAGGGAGAACTTCTTGCCAAATGAGACCATAGATTCTTCTTTCTATAATCTTCCAAAGATCAGCAGAATGAATATGGATGTCTGGGACATGATAGTAATGCAACTGCTGAATGGATTTGTAAGACAATGCAACTCTTAAATGGATTGGTAATTGGTTGTTTGGCCAAACCCAAAGGGTGCTCAGCAATGGCTCCTCTTCATCTTGGAGAGAAGTGACCAGTGGGGTACCACAGGGCTCTGTCCTGGGCTCAGTGCTATTCATCTTTATCAGTGAATTGGATGACAGAATTGGGGGCATACTTATCAAATTTGCAGATGACACCAAATTAGGAGGAATAGCTAATACTCCAGAGGACAGGATCAAAATTCAAAATGACCTTAATAGTATAGAAAGCTGGGCCAAAGCTAACAAAATGAATTTCAACACAGAGAAATGTAAGGTTGTGGGGGGGGGGGGGGGGGAGAGAAAAAAATGAAATGCATAGATATACGATGGGGGACACCTGGCTTAAGGAGACAACATGTGAAAAGGAATCTAGGAGTCCTAGTACACCACAAGTTGAGCATGAGTCAACAGTTTGATGCAGCAACTAAAAAGGCCAATGTGATTCTAGGCTGCATCAATAGAAGTATAGTGTCTAGATCAAGAGAAGTAATAGTGCCACTGTATTCTGCTTTGGTCAGGCCTCACCTGGAATACTGTGTCCAGTTCTGGACACCACAATTCAAAAAGGAGGTTGAGAAGCTGGAGCGTGTCCAAAGGAGGGCAGCCAAAATGGCGAAGGGTCTGGAAACCATGCCCTATGAGGAACAATTTAGGGAGCTGGGGATTTTTAGCCTGGAGAAGAGAAGGTTAAGAGGTGAAATGATAGCCCTGTTTAAATATTTGAAGGAGTGTTACATTGAGGATGGAGCATGCTTGTTTTCTGTTGCTGCAGAGAATAGGAGCTGGAACAATGGATGCAAACTACAGGAAAAGAGATTCCAACTCAACATTAAAAGGAACTTCCTGACAGTGAGAGCTATTTGACAGTGGGACACACTCCCTTGGACTGTGGTGAAGTCTCCTTCTTTGGAGGTCTTTAAACAGAGGCTGGATGGCCATCTCTCAGGGATGCTTTGATTGTGAGTTCCTGCATGGCAGGGG
>NW_024812491.1:0-584 GCF_019175285.1 Sceloporus undulatus
AGTTTTTTGATGACGAGTGAGCTGTGTCTTCTGAATATAACTTTTTCTACACTCCAGGCATTTAAAGGGTTTCTCTCCTGTGTGAGTTGCTTGGTGACGAATGAGGTCTCTTTTCACAATGAAACCCTTTCCACACTCCAGGCATTTAAAGGGTTTCTCTCCTGTGTGTGTTTTTTGGTGATAGGTGAGCTGTATCTTCTGAATATAACTTTTCCCACACTCCAGGCATTTAAAGGATTTCTCTCCTGTGTGAGTTACTTGGTGACGAATGAGGTGTGTCTTCCGACCGAAATCTTTTCCACACTCCAGGCAGTTAAAGGGTTTCTCTCCTGTGTGAGTTGCTTGGTGACGAATGAGGTG
Organism: Sceloporus undulatus; assembly: GCF_019175285.1. Classification (NCBI taxonomy): domain Eukaryota; kingdom Metazoa; phylum Chordata; class Lepidosauria; order Squamata; family Phrynosomatidae; genus Sceloporus; species Sceloporus undulatus. The sequence goes on from NW_024812491.1 coordinate 361, forward strand.
TGTCTTTCGAGCGAAACCTTTTCCACACTCCAGGCATTTAAAGGGTTTCTCTCCTGTGTGAGTTACTTGGTGACGAATGAGGTGTGTCTTCCGACCGAAACCTTTTCCACACTCCAGGCAGTTAAAGGGTTTCTCTCCTGTGTGAGTTACTTGGTGACTAGTGAGTTGTGTCTTCCAAGTGAAACCTTTTCCACACTCCAGGCATTTAAAGGGTTTCTCTCCTG
>NW_024812491.1:684-2608 GCF_019175285.1 Sceloporus undulatus
TTAAAGGGTTTCTCTCCTGTGTGAGTTGCTTGGTGACGAATGAGGTGTGTCTTCCGACCGAAACCTTTTCCACACTCCAGGCAGTTAAAGGGTTTCTCTCCTGTGTGAGTTACTTGGTGACTAGTGAGTTTTGTCTTCCAAGTGAAACCTTTTCCACACTCCAGGCATTTAAAGGGTTTTTCTCCTGTGTGAGTTACTTGGTGACGAATGAGGTGTGTCTTCCGAGCAAAACCTTTTCCACACTCCAGGCATTTAAAGGGTTTCTCTCCTGTGTGAGTTACTTGGTGACGAATGAGGTGTGTCTTCCGAGCGAAACCTTTTCCACACTCCAGGCATTTAAGTGTGTTGTCCCCTGTATGAGTTGATTGCTGAGGAATGAGGGCTCTTTTCTCAATGAATCCTTTTCCACACTGTAGGGTTTTAAAGCATTTCTCTCTTGTGTGAGTTTTTTGATGATCAGTAAGGGCTCTTGCCTCAATGAAACTTTTCCCACACTCCAGGCATTTAAATGGTTTCTCTGCTCTGTGAGTTGCTTGATGATATTTGAGGGTTGTCTTCTGAGTGAAACGTTTTCCACATTCCAGGCATTTAAAGGGTTTCTCTCCTGTGTGAGTTAATTGGTGACGAGTGAGGTCACTTTTCAAAATGAAACCTTTTCCACACTCCTGGCATTTAAATGGTTTCTCTGCTCTGTGAGCTGCTTGATGATAGCTGAGGGTTGTCTTCTGAGTGAAACGTTTTCCACACTCCAAGCATTTAAACGCTCTCATTCTTCTGTAAATATTTTTAAGTGAAATAAAATTGGAGCAGTTTTCATACTCACCACCTTTGAAAAATTTCATCTGAATATTCTTGTGAAGATAAAGGCTTGATTTAGAACTGAACCTTCTGTCATCTGCAAAACAAAGATATTTACTTCTTTTCTTTTGTTTCTGTATTCTTCCTCTGATTGTGATCCTCCACTCGTTTTCTGTGCTGGTTTTTCTTTCCTTCTCTTTTACCTGTTTGCACAGGTCTCTTTGCATCAATGCTTGCCATGGCTTCTCTTTACACTCTTTTAGTTGCCCATCACTGCCTGGAAGGGAGAAAAAGTACTACTCAGAAAAATATATATATCAAAAAACTGATGGAGATGGAGATGGGACTCCAGAACCTCTCCATTGGTTCTCTTATGAGTTATGTTCTCTTTCATTGAAAGCAGGCAGCTCTAAGGATTTTGGCATCATAAAATCATAGAATTAAAAAAAAAAAAGAGTCATAGAGTTGGAAGAGACCACAAGGTCCATTCAGTCTAATTCCCTGCTGTTCAGGAATACACAACTGAAGTGTCAGATGAAATAGTAATCTGTTTTAAATAGAACATGTATAAGAAATGGAAAAATGGGGAAATCACCAAAGAGGAATCCAAACAAATAGAAAGCACGTGTAGAAATAAAGCCAGAAAAGCTAAAGCACAGAATGAACTCAGGCTTGCTAGGGAGGTTAGGAACAACAAAAAGGGCTCTTTTGGATATGTTCGCAGCAAAAGGAAGAAGGAAGAAACGGTGGGGCCACTGTGTGCAAAAGATGGCAAAATGCTAAGAGGGGACAGAGAAAAGGCAGAATTACTCAACACCTTCTTTGTTTCAGTCTGCTCAGAAAAGGAAAAGATGCTCAACCTGAGGAAAATGGAGCAGAGGGTAGAATAGGAAAAATTCTGCACAGAATAAGTAAGGAGATAGTACAGGAATACCTGGTTAATCTAAATGAATATAATGTAATATCAGAGCCATTGGCAATAATCTTTGAAAACTCCTGGAAAGCAGGAGAAATCCCAGCAGACTGGCAGAGGGCAAACGTTGTCCCCATCTTCAAAAAGGGGAAGAAAGAGGATCCCAACAATTATCATCCAGTTAGTCTGACCTCAATACCAGGAAAGATTCTG
>NW_024812492.1:0-2608 GCF_019175285.1 Sceloporus undulatus
ACTCACCAAAGAATTCTTGTACCTCCGCGGCCTCTTTCTTTTGGAGCCCAACTCCCTCCGCTTGGCCTCTGTGTTGGCCATCAGGTGGGCAGGGGTCCTGGTGGTCTTGCACTTGGGTCACTTCCAGCAAGAGAGGCCCCAAAGCTGTGTCCAAGGGGGCCGAGATGAAGGTCCTGAGAAAAGGGACCAGGGTTAGGATTGGCTTCGCAAGAAACCCTGCCGCACTCAAAGAGACAGAGAACAGCATCTTGCTGGTGACATATGCAGGTGACATATGCCTCCTTTGGGCTAATGCAGACGTGGGCATCCCCTTCCTCCCTCTGCTCCAACCAAAGCCTCCTGGACCAAGCATAGATTCACTGCAGCTCTCCTACACAACAGTTACTCCATGTCGTATTAGAGTGATGAAGGAAGAGGGGATGGGAAATTGGAGAGGGCCCTGGTTATGTCCCTGTAGCTAGATGTGAACTGACTGCATCATAAATAAATCATCTGCTGAAATGTCCAGAGGTCCCCAGTGCTTACCCCCAGCACCATCCCCTTTCCAAAGAAGGCTGCATCCACACTGCAGAAATAAGGCACATTGACACCGCTTTAACCGCTCAGTGCTATGGAATCTTGGGATTTTACCTTTGGGATACTTAGCCTTCTCTGCCACAATGAACTACAAATCCCAGGATTCCACAGGACGAAGCCAGGAAATTAAAGTGGTTTTCAACCGGATTATTTCTCTAGAGCAGATACAGCCTAAATCAGTTGTAAAAGGATAGAAGCACCCAAGTCTTGTTTTTACCCTCCAAATAATGGTTTTCCTTTTAAAAAATAAGTACTTTGTTTTAGTCTGTAATCTCTATTTTTGTTGTTCTTGTTTGTTTCTATTTTTATTTGGTCATTTGAGATGGCTTCCTTCTTGAGTGAAAATCTCTTAATAAGAAACTGGGGAGACTTTTGAAACCTCCCAAAAGAGCCACTTTTGGCCTTTTTTGGGGGGACTAGCCTCCTCTTAGAAGCCAAAGCCCAAAGTTTGTGAAGAATAAGAATAAGGCTTGTATTAAAGCTATCTTCCCATTTCTGGTCCCTTTTAAAACCCATGTTCCCCAGAAGGAGCAGAGCTGTGTGATAAGAAACCCCTCTCAGAAAAGAGACACACTTCCTTCCTTTTGGCCCAAGGAGCCTGGCCTCCTTCTGACTCTGGAGCCTCAGGAGAGAAAGAGAAGCCTGTGTTCAACTGAGGCCTCAGAGAAGGTTCTGGAACATTGTTCCCCACAGTCACAAGCAGCACAAAATGGCCACCAGAATACAAAATGGTCACCAGAACACAAAATGTGAGTCTGGGACAGGGGGCGGGTCTTCCAGCTGCTCTGCCCCCATTGGCTAGGCTCAAAAAGAGGCGGAGCTTCTGCTTCTCTATTTAGCTCTGCGCACAGAAGAGAGAGTGAGGAGAAGGAGACAGACAGAGAGGGGGAGAAGTTACAGCAGAGAGACAAGGCCTGGAGCCACTAGGCTTCACTGCTGCACTGAGGTCTGGCTGGGCCTGGCTTGAGTCTACTGCTGCTGCTTTTCTTTGGCCACTGCCATTAAGGTGGGGAGGAAGGTGGCCCAGCAGTCAGTCCTTCTAGGCATGGGCCACTCTTTCTGAAGGTGGGAGAGTGGGACTGTCCAAAAGGGATTTCAATGCTTTTAATGGCGGCTCTCATGCTGTAGCAAAGATGATGATGATGATGATGATGATGATGATGATGATGATGATGATATCAGGCCTGGGGGGAGGGGGAGGATAGAGCTGCTGCCAGACCTTAATCATCATTAATGCCACCATCGCTGCGCATTCTTGCTCTGCAGCACTGTAATGGCCTTGGCTCAGTGCTATGGAACTCTGGGAATGTTCTTTTGATTTGGCATTTTAGGTGTTTTTAAGGTTTGGAAATCCTGTTTGGGGCCCCTTCTGACTTTGAGGCCCTTTCATCCTCCAGTTTGGCTTCCATGAAGGCCTCAAACTGCCAAGCGCTGAGGCGGAGGAGGCCATTTTGTGTTCTGGGGGCCATTTTGTGCTGCTTGTGACTTTGGGGAATAATGTTCCAGAACCTTCTCTGAGGCCTCAGTTGAACAGAGGTCTCTCTTTCTCTCCTGAGGCTCCAGACTCAGAAGTAGGCCAGGCTCCTTGGGCCAAAAGGAAGGAAGTGTGTCTCTTTGTGTGTCTTTTGTGTCTCTTTTATGAGAGGGTTTTCTTATTACACAGCTCTTCTCCTTCTGGGGAACATGGGTTTTAAAAGGGATTAGAAATGAGGAGGAGAGTTTTAATACAAGCCTTTTTCTTCTTCTTCTTCTTCACAAACATTGGTCTTTGGCTTCTAAGAAGAGGCTAGTTCCCCAAAAAAGGCCAAAAGTGGCTCCTTTGGGAGGTTTTAAAACTCTCCCCAGTTTCCTTATTAATAGATTTTCAGGCAAGAAGGAAGGAGACAGACCAGAATAACTCAGATTACTAAGAATGAAATAAACAAACATAGAAACAAACAAGAACAACAAAAATAAGGATTAGACATTAAGACAACTACTTATTTTTTTATAAATTTTAAATTGTTTAGAGCTTGTAAAATGGACGGATCAA
>NW_024812493.1:0-1064 GCF_019175285.1 Sceloporus undulatus
TGAAGTTTGATTGCCAACTGAACCTCTTTCCACACTGCAAGCACTGAAGTGGTTTCTCCCCTGTGTGAGTAAATTGATGACTAACAAGGGTACTCTTTCGACTGAACCTCTTTCCACACTGCAAGCACTGAAATGGGTTTTCCCTTATGTGAGATAATTGATGATGAGTTAAGCATGACTTCTGATTGAATTTCTTTCCACATTCCAGGCATTTCAGTCGCTTCTCTCCTGGGTGAATTGATGAATGAATGAAGTTTCTTTTCTGGCTGAGGCTCTTTTCCCATTTGCCATCTGTATGCGTCGTCTCATGACGTGAGAGGTTTGCCTTCTGACTGAACATCTTTTCATATTGGAAGCACTGAAACGCTTTCTCTCCTGTATGCGTTGTCTTGTGACGTGAGAGATCAGCCTTCTGACTAAATGTCTTTCCACACTCCAAGCATTGAAATATTTTCTCCCCTGAATGATCTAACTGATGATGACCAAGGGTACTCTTTTGACTGAAACTCCTTCCACATTCTTTGCATTTAAAATGTTTCTCCCCTGTAAGATTTAATTGATGACGAGTTAAGTATGACTTCTGATGGAACCGTTCTCTGTATTGCAAGCACGGAAATGGCTTGTCTCCTGTGTGAGTTTTTTGATGATGAATAAGGCTTATATCCTCACTAAAACTCTTTCCACATTCCAAGCATTTCAAAAGTTTCTTCCCTATATGTCCTGCTTCATAGTTAATCTGGTGTATCTTCTGCTTTGGGTTCTTGCTACACTCCAAACCTATTGATTTCTCCCCTGAGTGCTGTCTTTGATGTGACACAAAGTGTGACCTACACCTGAAACTTTTGCCACATTTCCAACACTGAAATGGTTTCTCTGTTATTTGAGAGGGTTCATGGGAAATCAGTTTTTCCCTATAACTACTCTCACCATCTTTAAATGATTGTTCTCCTATGTGTGTTCTCCTGTGAAGATTAAGGTTTGATTTACAACTGAAGCTTCTCCCACAAACAAGACAAAGACATTCACTTCCGTCTGCATTCCCATTTATGTCACCTCCTGGAAAT
>NW_024812493.1:1164-1706 GCF_019175285.1 Sceloporus undulatus
ATGTCCTGCTTCATAGTTAATCTGGTGTATCTTCTGCTTTGGGTTCTTGCTACACTCCAAACCTATTGATTTCTCCCCTGAGTGCTGTCTTTGATGTGACACAAAGTGTGACCTACACCTGAAACTTTTGCCACATTTCCAACACGGAAATGGTTTTTCTGTTGTTTGAGAGGGTTCATGGGAAATCAGTTTTTCCCTATAACTACTCTCACCATCTTTAAATGATTGTTCTCCTATGTGTGTTCTCCTGTGAAGATTAAGGTTTGATTTACAACTGAAGCTTCTCCCACAAACAAGACAAAGACATTCACTTCCGTCTGCATTCCCATTTATGTCACCTCCTGGAAATGAGAAAAATATGTGGTCAAAGCACAAGAGAGGGCAAAAAACCCAAATGAAAATGACTGCCTAACAGACATTATTGTGAGTAGGCTACTGGGAAGACAAATGAGACTCCAGAGCAGGGGTAGGCAACCTTTTTGACCCGGGGGCCGAGTTGCTGTCCGTCAGACAACTGGGGGGGCCGAAGCCAAAAAATAAAT
>NW_024812493.1:1806-2608 GCF_019175285.1 Sceloporus undulatus
AAAAAATTTGCTGATTTTTCAAAAAATGTTAATATAAATGCATGTTTCTGAAGCTTCTATAGATAATTGCCCCCCTTACCCGCCGTTTGCCCCCCCTTGCCCGTCCCCTCCTGATAGACCAAAGGCCCCGCGCCCTCATGCGAGAGGCCAAAGGCCCCGGCAGCAATCTGCGGGCCGTAGGTTGCCTACCCCTGCTCCAGAGCTTGTCCACTGACATTCCTGGGAAGCATTGGCAAAGAGTGGACAAAGCAGAAAGCTCTTTGAAGGAGCTCCTAGTTGTGTGCATCCATCAAAACATGAACCCAGGAATTATCCTGTCTCTCCACTGGGTTTGCTGCCAGATATTCCTCCTTAAAAATAATGAGCAAAGGGAACTACACTGTGCTTCACAGTTGCTACAGCAGAACCTCAATAAACGATGGCCAGGAGTGCTTGGTACCAGCTTCGGCTGATACGCCAACTACAAAAGTTAGACTAGTAACTACTTCCCAAAGATCATATACTGCTATGACCGCCATGCTTTGGAACAATCTTCTGGAAGAGATCAGACTGATTCCAACCTTAGATGCCTTTAAGAAGGCACTAAAAACATATCTTTTCTGGCAAGCATACCCCCCCTGATCTTCTATAAAGATCTGAAGAAAAATTCACCTCAAGAAAAATTGAATTACCTTTATCACAGGATGTATTGCAGTTTTAATATTGTACTGTTTTAAATTGTTTTTAAATTGTAATTTTAGACATTTGTTGTTGAAATTGGAACGTGGGTTCTTACCTGATTACGTCCCTTTCCAGCAGAGAA
>NW_024812494.1:0-2608 GCF_019175285.1 Sceloporus undulatus
TTACTTTACTCTCCCCAATTAAGTAAAGTTAACAAGCAGCATGAGCTATCCTTAGAATCATAGACTCATAGAGTTGGAAGAGACCACAAGGGCCATCCAATCCAACCCCCTGCCATGCAGGAACTCTCAATCAAAGCATCCCCGACAGATGGCCATCCAGCCTCTGCTTAAAGGCCTCCAGGGAAGGAGACTCCACTACACTCCGAGGGAGTTTGTTCCACTGTTGAACAGCCCTTACTGTCAGGAAGTTCCTCCTAATGTTGAGGTAGAATCTCTTTTCCTGGAGCTTGCATCCATTGATCCGGTTCCTTGTCTCTGGAGCAGCAGAAAACAAGGTTGCTCCCTCATCAATATGACATCCCTTCAATTAATTTTCCCAGTTCTGGCCTATGTAAAGACCAGGGCTTTATTCTTATTAAATAGAGATTATAGTGATATGAACTTGCCTATAGGCTTCCTTAGGAAACACAGCATAGTAGTGTAAGTGAAGCGCTTTGTCTATCTTACAGTGCTCATGAATACTATGCATCACCATCATTATTATATTCTCAGTCTAATGTTAATAATGATGCTGAATCCTACACCAAGGATACTCAACATAAAGTACTGCTCCAGTATCTGCAAGACTAGTAACAGCAATTACACTTACCCATGCCCAGGGGAGAAAAAACCCTTTCTGGGCATCTGAATCCATGGATGCAGAATTTTTGGACATGGATGGGCAACTGTATTTACAGAATCGTACAAATGGAGAGAACTTTTATTTTGTTCTTCATTTACACATTTTCACAAACACATAAACAAATTCTCCCCTTTCCGTTTCCTTTCCGTCACATTTCATTTTTCTTATCATGGTGCAAAACATCACCTGTTTCATTGTGAATTATTTCATTACAGACTAGTCCATGCAAATGATATCAGTTTCCAATAAAATAAAATAAACTGTATGAGGACTAAAATCAGTGTTATGAAGAGAACATATGTTGAAGATGAACTGTATTTCCATTAGGGCCATAAAGTATTCCAGTTAAGACCAACACAATTTGTGCCCTGCCAAGATACACCATGACCTTTATCCTTACCAAAATGTGGCTTTGGAAAGTGGGACATAAATCACAACTAACCAAGAGTTCACTGCTTTAAAAAAAAGCACTTGAAAATAATATTTCAGCAGGTCAGGATAACACAAGTTTGCTTGGAGAACTGCAGCTGGATACTTTAAGCAGTGGATTTCTCCATGTTTTATTACATATTTATGGTTTCAGGGACCATAAAAATGCAGGCCATGGGTCATGTGTAACCCATATTACACAGCTTATGTGTTTACCACCTCAATAAGAACTAAGCCAGAGTGTACAAGTGTTTCTTCATGTTACTACAATTTTGGGCAGGCCATAAAAAACCAGGCCATAGAATCTTATTCTCCTATGTGCCTGATTCCAATCTTAGAGATTCATTGCAAGTGACTGGTTAAAATGGTTCAATCTGTATAGTTCAGACACAACTTGCACACTTTCCATCTATAAAACTCCATCTTAGAAGATACTCAAGTCCAAACCTGAACACTCATTCAGAAGTACTGTAGGGCATACTTGATTAAGATGCACTTGAGAATTACCATCAAAAATGCCAAATGGTGGAAAACAGTTAAGCTTGGTAAGTGGTACCCTCTTTCATGAGAGGATTTTGGAGGATAGGTTGTATTTTGAGTGCTGTTCCAAATATTCACGATAAGTCAGTATTTATGCACCTTTATTCATACATAAGTAATAATCCTCATTACATATTAATCATGTCAATATTGTATCCAAGGCAAAAGAAGTAAGTCTCACTGCCATACACCATCATAAATAGAAGAGAAAGCCAGAGGCAATTTAATCCTCATATATGAAAAATGTTCTTAGAATCAGAAGTGATAAGTGAAAAAAGCAAAGCAATGATGTGCTATGTGCTAGCTGTGCCGTTGCATTATGTTCTACTTTGATGGCATATCACAAAAATATTAAAAGCCTGATGGTACACAGGCTTGTTTTGAAGTCCCATTAAGGTCAGTGATTAATAGCTAAAGAACTGAGAACAGAATTGCTGTCTACATCTTGACATATGTTATAGGGCACAGAAAGAGAGCTGTTCTCCCAAGGATTCATTCTCATTGCACTACTTCAGAACCTTGGACAGAAAACTGGGTAGACTAAGCAGTTATTTTGCCATATAGGGCTCTAGCTTTTATGTTAACTGGAATAGCCGGGTAAATCCATGTAAGTATTGGACAATACTCAGAAAAAACATAAGGTCAGCAAACAATCCTTCTTCTGAACTTTCTAGCAACTTTAAGATGCTTTGGTCAAAATCCACTTTTCAGTCAACCAAATTATGTGCTTAATTATTCATTCAGTAATGACTGTGACTTTCAAACTATGTATTTCCTGAGTATTCCACTACAATACAATGCAATACATTTCCCTTTTTCAATTTCACAAGAAAATAGTACATTTTCACTATCCCTAATAATAACTAGGGAGATTATCACATTGAATTTAAAGCAATTTATCCCTGACAGAATAAAGTCACATTTCATTTTAAAAGAGGATGTTCTCTTGTGGATCTA
>NW_024812495.1:0-2608 GCF_019175285.1 Sceloporus undulatus
TATATAAGACTAGTGAGTTGTCTGGTGTCTTGGGTGAAGCTACAAGAGCCAGCTGGATCCTGAAGAAGGGTGAAGACTTCTGTGGAAGCAAGAGTGAGAAGGCTTGGAGAGTTTGTCAGGGTCTTCAGCCTATTCTCTGTAACTCTGCTGCTTTAGAGCAAAGCTTTAACCACTGACCAAAACTGGTCAGCGCAATCAAATGCCTTTACATCATAAAGAGACAAGATGGTAATAGTAATTTGGTATGAGTATGATCCCACTTTATTGTTAATTCTTTATTTTAATATGATTTAGCAATAAGAGGTATGAGCAACTGATGTCTGAAAGGTTTTTATAACTGCCAGAAACCCATCATGCTACAATCTGCAATATTTATAGAATTTTCATTCAATGATTTAGTCTACTCCTTCAGGGTTAAAACTTTCTATAGCTGCTCTGTATTCTGGTGTAAACTGAAATAGGCAAATATGTGGAATAACTGTTGAGACATTAACATGTCTTCAAAGTACTGTAAGAAGACAAAACAGACTTCTTATCTGTCTGTCTGTCTGTCTAATCTGTGATGTTTTTATACTGTCAAACTGTTAAACACCTTCAGAGAGGTTTAAAAATATGTGATTGTATTTGTAATTAAATGTTTAACTTTCAACAAATTCAGTCGGTGAGTTTCCTTTTGTTTTATTCCAGATTATACAATTCATTTTAGAGTTCAGAATATACCTGAATCAGTTCCTTCTCCAGTTCTGTAACAAATGATGAGAACTACATTCTAACCACTGCTTTGAATGCATTCCTTTCAATCTGAGGAAAGGGTCAGGGAGGGATAATAGGCTGAACAGTCTCAGAAAAGAACTAGAAGATTTCTTTACTCATTTGTTTAAAAAGAAATTGATTCTGAAGGAGTAGCATATTTAGCCTCCATGCATAAGTATGTTCTGCTGAACATGGGCACAAGGACCATATTTGGATGGTCAAATCTGGTAAATATACTTAGGATCCCTTGTCAGTTTTGATGACAAATGAGTGATATATATGTTAACAATGTTGTGTGTTTTTTTGTACTGTAGGAGAATGTTTAGTATGGATGGGAGACTGCCAATGAATACCAGGTGCTGTAGGCTATATTTCAGAAACAGGAGTTGGCAAAACCATCCCTGAGTATTCCTTGTCTAAGAAAACTCTATAAAATTCTCAGAATAAACTTAAGTGACTTGAAGGCACATATATACAAAGAGAAAATTTAGTCTCTTGAACTGGAATAAAAATGTATCATGACTCCACAAACATTATAAGTTCTCTGGAATATTGCTACCTCTCCAAGACTAATGATATTCAGTATTTAGCATTACGTAGGACAATACTGAAATCATCAACAGATTTCCATCTCCAGACACAGTCAATTTGAGAAACAGTCTGTTTGAGAATCAGATTTGACCTACATGAAAATATGGTTGGAATAGTATGCTTTTGGTAATGCAATAAGCTCTTTAAAAAATGAAGGGGCCCTCCTCACCCAATAGAGAACACTGAAGTTGCAAATAGAGTGAGACTACAAGTATTATAGCCACTCCATATTTCTTCAAGCCAAGGACTCTTAAGAAAATTGCCTTTAATATCTGGCTTTTGAATTTTCAGCAGCATCAGAGTATCAGGGTATTCCCCACAAGAAGTGGGCAATTCACTTGCTTTTGACAGGATTTGCAAGGCCTTTTACATTGCAGGGTCATTGACTATCTTCAAAAATGAGGAAGTTACTTTGAGGTTTTATGCTCGAGGTTTTATACAAATGGAGGAGGGCAGATGATCTTATGTATCTGCAAATGTGTATCATAGAAAAAAACATATAGTGGGCCTCTTTATCATTATCATGATCTCAAAACATCATCACAAATGTAACATTAAAGAGAAAAATTAGAAGCACAAACTGGATTACAGAGAAAACATAGTACTTCCATAATAATGAAAAAGATACCATTTGTCTATCTCCACCATAGCCTTAGGACTGTGTAACCTAGATGCCTAAAACTTGGCACACATAATAAGTTGCAGCTGTGGCTATATATGACATAGCTATTTCATTTTAAAAACAGATTTATTAAAAAGGTTGGTAGCCTGCAATATCACTTGAGTCACACACACTGACTCACGAGGCCATTAGATAACAGGCTTATCAAATATAATAGAGAAGTAACAGGTCTCCTCAAGAGCAGGAAGTCTTGCAGTTTAGTAAAAATGTTTTTGGTGATCATAGGTGGAGATACAGAGGACCAAGACAAATCTTCATTTTTGGTCTTGCCCCTATTAGTAGAGTTCTACTGGGTTTATGACCCAGGTGTCTTGGCTTTTTCTCATTCCAAATATGTATTTGTGCACATGTACTGCATGCATGACAAAAACATAAGAATTCCTTTTTCTTGGTATGTCTTTCCTATTGCTTACATGGCAACCTCTTGAATTTTCTTGCATTGGTAAGGGCAGGTTACTTTAGTGTGTGCATGTGTGTGTACACACACAAATGAGAGACAGTGGCCCATTACAAACAGGCCAGAAAGTACACGTGGAGCGCGTACTAGGGTTAGAAAGGGGCAGTGCTTCCGCACCTCCCTAA
>NW_024812496.1:0-2608 GCF_019175285.1 Sceloporus undulatus
AAATTGTCAGGTGTGTTTATGCAGTTGTGGGGTTTTAGAAGAAGTTGCTGTTTCACCATGTTCAACCAGAATTCCTTACTAAAACTCTTCTGGAAGTGATCCCAGGTTTCCCTACAGAAAAAGATTTCCTCTGAGAAATGAGAGCTGTAAACATTTTAAAGACTAAGAAGGCTATATGAAAATGTTCGGCCTCTTAGGTTGAGGAATTGCTAAGATAATTATTATTATTGTTGTGTGCCTTAAAGTAATGTCCAAGTTATGACAACTCTAAGGTGAGCTTATCACAATAGGTTTTCTGAGACTGAGTGTCTGTGACTTGCCCAAGGTCATCCTGGGAGTTTCTATGGCTGAGCGAAGATTCAAACCCTAGCCTTCAGAGTCATAGTCCAATGCGCAAACCACTATGTCACATTGGTTCTGCTTCATGTTTTATGAAACTGTATCCTGTGAAGTTTTGATTTCTTCATGTAATGGGGGCCATGTCAATTTGTTATGGTCTGATTGGTCCTAAAACAATTACACTGATGTGAACTAAAGAGTAAATGTGACAGTACTGTTAACACATAATGCTTTGATCAGTGAGTGAATAATAATAATATTAATAAAACTTTATTTATATACCGCTTTTCCATTGATCAAAGCGGTTTAACAACATGTAAAACTTACAATATAAAAACATCAATATATTAAAAACACAGTAAACAATAAACCATATCTCATGCCAGCTCAACACTGCTGTCAGAAGGGGGGGAGAGCATTCAGGAGTCAGGAATCAGGGGTATGCCTGCTCAAAAAGGTGTGTTTTCAGCCCCTTCTTAAATTGGACTAAGGAGGTGGCCGAGCGGAGCTCGCCGGGGAGCGAGTTCCAGAGCTTGGGGGCCGAGATAGAAAAGGCCCTCCTGGTGGTGATAGACAATCTAGCCTCCGGAACTCTTAACATTTGCTTCCCGGCTGATCTGAGAGTGCGGGGCGGATTATATGGAGAGAGGCAGTCCTCCAAGTACCCTGAGCCCAAGCCATTTAGGGCTTTATAGGTAATAACCAACACCTTGTATTGTGCCCGGAAGCGAATAGGCAGCCAATGAAGGTCTTTTAAGACCGGTGTTATGTGACTGGTCCTAGGTGTATTAGTGACCAGTCTTGCCGCCATATTCTGCACCAATTGCAGCTTCCAGGTATGGTACAAGGGTTGCCCCATGTAGCGCGCATTGCAGAAATCCAAATGAGAGGTTACCAGAGCTTGTACTACTGTTTCTAGGTCCCCCCGGCTCAGGTAGGGACGCAGCTGGCGTATCTGCCGAAGCTGATAACAGGTGCTCCTGACCGTCGCATCCACCTGTGAGGTAAGGTGGAGTGACGAATCAAGAAGCACCCCCAGACTGCGTACAGAGTCCTTCACGGGAAGCGTGATCCCATTCAGGACAGGTGGAAATACCGCCATCCATGGGCCAGGAGAACCTATCACGAGCATTTCCGTTTTCTCTGGATTCAGGCTGAGTCTGTTTTCCCTCATCCAGCCCATTACCGACTCCAGACAGACAACAAGAGGAGAGATGCCATCCTTGGTCACTAAATCAGTCGGAGACATAGAGAAGACTATTTGGGTGTCATCAGCGTACTGATAACCCCGCGCCCCATGCCTCCGGATGATCTCTCTCAGCGGTTTTATGTAAATGTTAAAGAGCATGGGGGACAGAATGGCTCCTTGAGGGACCCCAGATGTAAGGGCCCTCTTATCGGAGCACACGTTCCCCAGCTGCACCATCTGGAACCTCCCGGAGAGGTAGGATCGGAACCACTGGAGCGCAGTGCCCCCGATTCCCAACTCTGCCAGGCACTCCAGAAGGATACCATTGTCTATGGTATCGAAAGCCGCTGAGATGTCTAAGAGCACTAACAGGGACACACTACCCCTGTCCATGCCCAGATGGAGATCATCGACCAGGGCGACCAGGGCAGTCTCAACCCCGTAGCCTGCCCAAAAGCCGGTTTGAAATGGGTCTAGATAATCCGTTTCATCCAATATCAATTGAAGCTGGATTGCAACCGCCCTCTCGATCACCTTCCCCAAAAATGGCAATAGCGATACTGGCCGATAATTATTATGCATCAGGGGGTCGAGGGAGGGCTTTTTTAGCAACGGTTTTACAATGGCCAATTTCAAGCTAGATGGAAATTGCCCATCCCTCAATGATGTATTAATTATACGGTGTAACATGGAAGTTACCACCAGTCCCTCCTGAGCCGCTAGCCATGAGGGACAGGGATCGAGGGAGCAAGTTGTCTTCCTAACACTTCTAAGGATCTTGTTCACATCCTCGGTACTTACAGACTCAAAGTGATCCATTATAACCGAGTCCACGGAAGCTCTGGATGCCTCTACTCCGGGTTCTGCACCAATACTAGCGTCAAGACCTTCCCTTATCCGAGAGGTTTTATCCGCAAAGAAGTTGTTAAATTGGTCGCAGCAGGCCTTAGATGGTTCAAGGATAGGGTTCAGAGCAGGAGGGAGCTGAGTTAGCTCCCTCACCACCCTGAACAGCTCTGCTGGACGCGACTCCGCGGATGTGATACGTGCACCAAAGAACGAATTCTTTGCTGCATCTAT
>NW_024812497.1:0-2607 GCF_019175285.1 Sceloporus undulatus
CCCCCCCCCCCCATGATGAGGAAGCTGCCTTTCAACCAAGATCTATATTTCATTCAGCTGGATGTCAATTGAGCATCTGCTGTTCCTCACCTCCATGACAAACTACACTAAAATGATGTTATTTATCATTGCCTGTAGGGGGTTTGGGTTCCCCCCTTTTTTAGATGGTACAAGCTGCTTTTGCACTTCCCTTGCCAAACTCATGTCAGTTGAATTGACTAATGAGAAAGGAAGCCAGGCAAATGAGAAGATCACTGCCAGCTGGTCAGCTTTAGGAGCTACCAGGCAGTGGCATCACTAAAGTTGGCATCATCCAGTGCGGTTACTCATGGTATCACTCCCAACATTGCCTTCCTACCCTACCACACCATAATGAATCCTTAGTAATGTTTCTTTGTAGTGTAGCTCATAAACTATACTTCCCATATATTACTGAATGTGATGATAATTGTTATGGCATAAAGAACTAGCAAAATTCATACAATACCTATGAAGAGCAGTACAGTACATGAAATAGTGACCTGCTAGTCTTAGTGGACCACAGGATGAACATGAGTCAGTAATGTGATGCAGAAACTAAAAAAAAGCCAATGGAGGACCATGCCCTTGACTTCACTTCTTTGTATGTTTACCAAGGTCAGGATCCAAAGTTCTTCCAGAAGAATTTGGTGCTCTGGAAGTCCTTTGGGTATTGAACTTTTGCTCCCTTTTTCCACCCAACATCTGGACTAGACAATGCAACTGTTAGGTAGATTTGTAATTGGTTGACAAGCCAAACCCAAAGGGTGCTCAGCAATGGCTCCTCTTCATTCTGGAGAGAAGTGATCAGCGGTTGGACAGGATGGCCCTTGGGGTCTCTTCCAACTCTATGATTCTATTATAGTTCTATGATTCTATGCTGCATCAATAGAAGTATAGTGCCTAGATAGGGGAAATAATAGTACTACTTTGGTCAGGCCTCACCTGTGTCCACCTCTGGGCACCTCAATTCAAAAAGGATGTGTGTCTATAGGAGGACAACCAAAATAGTGAAAGATTCATGGAATCATAGTTGGAAGAGATCACAAGGGCCATCTAGTCCGACCCCCTACTGCCATGCAGGAAATCTCAATCAAAGCATACCTGACAGATAGCAATCCAGCCTCTGTTTAAAGACCTCCAAGGAAGGAGACTCCACCACAATCTCCGAAGAAGTGTGTTCTGCTGTCGAACAGCCCTTACTGTCAGGAAGGTCCTCCTAATGTTGAGGTGGAATCTCTTTTCCTAGAGATTGCATCCATTGCACCATTGTCTCCTGTTTCTCTGAAGCAGCAGAAAACAAGCTTGTTCCCTCCTCAATATGACATCCCTTCAAACATTGAAACAGGGCTATCATATCACCTCTTAACCGTCTCTTCTCTAGGCTAAACATACTAAGGTGTTCCTCTTAAGGCATGGTTTTCAGACCCTTCACCATTTTTGTCACCCGCCTCTAGATATGCGCCAACTTATCCACATCTTTTTTGAATTGTGGTACCCAGAACTAGATACAGTATTCAAAGTGAGGCCTGACCAAAGCAAAAGAATGGCACTATTACTTCCTTGCTCTTCTTCCTCAACTTGCTCTACTTCCTCAACTGCATGGAGTGGTGCCCAGGAAGGAGCTTAATAATCAGAATGGCCATCAGTTCACTCCATATATCGGAGGAAGTAGACCAAGAACTTTATCGCACCCGTTTTTGTCTCCGTTACGGGTACAGAAAGAGGACGCTTGTGTGCGCACACGACCTGCAAAAAACAGATTTTATTGTACGCCAAAGCGTCCTCCAAAAGGTCCCGTTCCATCCCCTGGCGCCAAGCTATCCCGGTTCAGTGCTGAGGCATGTGAAATGTTCTGGTTGGAAGTCTTCAAGCCGAGCAAAATGGCGCCCGTCAACACTGAACCGGGACGGCTTGGCGCCGGGGGACAGAACAGAGCCTTTTGGAGGATGCTTTGGCATGCGACAAATTCCATTTTTTGCAGGTCGCGCATGCACACAATCATCCTCTTTCCGTACCCATAACGGAGACAAAAACGGGTGCGATAAAGTTCCAAGTCTACGAAAGCTTATTCTGCAACTTTTTTATGTACTTAGGGCCATAAGGCCGACATGAGAGCAGAGTTAGGGTGTAGCATCCTCACGATGCATGGCTGACTCTGCCCTCTAAGGTGCCCTGATGCCACATGCCACTCCACACAGTGTGTGATGTCACGCATTCCTCCAGCACTGCACCCATATGATGCAGCGCCGAGGGAGTGCCGTATAGCTGCGGCAATGCGGCTATGGCACCCTTTCAAGGCTTTTTGCAGCTTCTTTTTGCGCCCTTGAAAGGCTGGATTGGGGCCACAACATGAAGTTGCTGAGGCCCAAATCCGGCTAGGAAAGGGGTAGCATCCTCCTGTCTCTTAAGGGTTCTATGTACAGCCCCAGACTCTTAAATTTGCTACAAGATCCCTTTGCATACTAATCCCAACTAACATGGCTATGCCTTTGAATTCTTTTTTGCCATGTTGTAACATCTGTATTTAGTTCACATTTGGATAAATGGAATGTGGCAAGCACAACTATTGTACAGGTATTTGTACAT
>NW_024812498.1:0-2607 GCF_019175285.1 Sceloporus undulatus
AAAAAGCTCTCTGTGAGGTAGACACATATCTAGACGAAGGGATCCTCAGCAAATTCTTCCCAGATGACCGGAGTGTGCGGGGTGGACATATAGCAGAAGGGGGGAGGGGGAGCATGAGGGTTTTAGAGGTTTTTTTTTTGTCTAAGTGGCCTAAGCTAGAAGACAGTAAAACAGACATAACCCCCTAACAAAGAAAGAAAGAAAGAAAAAGAAAGAGAGAGAGAGATTGAGGAAAGCTTGAAAATATTGTGTAAAATATTGTGGCTCAGCTGGAGGAGGGCTGCTTCAACTTTTTTCTAGAACCTTGAAGCTTAAGGAAACTATCTAAAATTATTCCATGTTGTCCAGCTGCTAAAATGTATGATAAATGAAACACTGTTAATAGTAAAAATATGAGAAAGGTGATTAATTCTGACAGTATTCTTGTAAGAAGCTTTAGATGATAAATATCGCCTTTGATTGGTTATTTAGTGAAAGGGGTTTAGTATCAACCTTCACTGTTTTATGAATTGTGACATAAACATTTCTTGAAGAGAGATATGTAGATGTTAAATCAAAGTAGAAATTACTTGGGCTTTATTGGTGGTAATAGAAAATGCCAGACTTTACTTAAACATGACTTCAAATCATATGCACATTTACTCAGGAGTAAATCTGATTAAACCGAATGGAACTTCATTCTGACAAACTTGCAAGTGATTTTCTGTGACAGTTCAGAAATAGGAAGGACAGCAACTGCAGAAGGAATGATATTACTTTATAAATCTAAGTCTTCACTATATAGCAAAAACTAGAGATTGTAATGTTGTTTGTTTAAAATAAATCCATTGGACATTATTTGTTAATTTTGTTACTCAGAGTGAAAGATTAGTTGTTACTTGTTATATGATGATAATGTATTTCTAACTTGGTATTTTCATTTTTAATTAAAATGCCCAACAAATCCCCCTAAATTCCCCCGAAAACCAGTGTTTCAGTAGTAATGTATAATATCATTCGTTACACTTAAATAGTAATAGTATCAGTCTTTTAATTTCCTCTCATCGCCCACCCATGCTAGCAAGTAACATCAGTAGCTCAGATAAAAACTAAGATTAATAATATGGATTCTGTTGGTGTACTGCCCACCTTGCTGTTCAAATCTCCCTTCCTGAGCTGCTTGTGTTGGTCTCTGCAGTGGTGTTGGAATCCCCTTGGCTAGTTGTGTTGGGGGACTTAAAAATATCTATGCAGAAACCTCTTTGTGAGGAACAGCTCAGAATGTCATGTCCTCCATGACATTGGTCCCAAGCATATTTGGTGCCACCCATGCTGCAGGAGCTAGTTTTCTGTGGGAGATGGGATGATGGTTGTGGATGAACTTTCTATAGCTCTGTTGACATGGGTAAATCACTACCTGGTCGAGTTTAGACTCTGGAACTTAGTCACTGCAGGAGTGGGGTGGGAGTCTGATTAAGGCTTATAGATTTGGATATATTCTGGAGGACTCTTGAGTTTCCTGTTGTATTAGCAATGACCCTGCTGAAGATTTGGCTTTCTGGAACAGGGAAGTAGCCAGGTACACAATCAATGCTTAGCATCCCATCCCACCCCACTTAGTGGAGCTAAATGAGAGCCTTAGATTACTTGGGAGATGGTAACAATGAAGCAAGTGGGACGGAGACTGCAGAGATGATAATGGATGACTGATAGCAAGTCTGACTGAACCCAGGCTGGAACTTATTGGAAAGTCTGTACCATGGTCATGGTGGCAGTGAGGAATTTTTTTTTCCCCAGCAGGAAGTGGTCAGAACGTCTTGTAGTATGGGTTGGCCCTCCCCTTTGCTCCTATTGGGCAGCAAAAAATAAAGAATGAAAATAAAATGAAAGGACCTTCCAGTTCCCCTCCGGAGGTCAGTCTTTTTTCCTGCCCACATGTTTTGGATTTATCCAGCAGAAGTTTCCTTGTTATCAATTTGGACTTTGGATTGTGGACTCCCTGGCCTCTCTATTTTTCTCTTATTCCACTTCTAGTCCTCTCTTTCTCTGATCGCCTTCCCTGGCTTTTGTTCACCTTTGTCTTTTCCTTTTTGATAGGGATTCCCAGTGGGATTTCAGGGAGGAGGAGAGGCTGGCCATGAAGGTGTTCGCCTGCCCGCAGATGCCACTGGCCTCAATTTGCCAGGTGCTCAGCAGCTACTTTTGAGGCCTTCAGAGGACAGTGGAAAGGTGCTACCTGGAGAGGTGATTCCTCTACAAGTTGTTGCATCTCCCATCCAGCCCACTTTGGGCAAGGGATTTCAGAGGTTTTTGGTGCTTCCCTCACTGACAAGGCTGGACTTGAACTGAGGGCAGTAAGTGCGTTTCACCCTCACATCGGGGAACCTTCCTCTGAATTGGCAGCATGGATATGGGGAGTCTTGTTCTGGGAGGCAGCTACCCTATTTGAGGGAAGTTCAGGGCTACCTGAGGGGTGGGAAATACCAGTGGGGAACACTTGGACCATGAAGTAAGGATGGGACAGCAGCATTGGCGACTTGGCTTCCTTGCCCAGTGGAGGTACGGATCTTCCCCAAGGGTAAAGACCACATGACTGACTCTGAGTAAGATCACTTGCAGTTGCCATCT